>NC_092497.1:66634991-66934991 GCF_047495875.1 Pithys albifrons albifrons | reverse complement strand
TATTCAATAAGACCTTTGAAATTATATTTGCTTTCTCTAGCAATGGAGCCTATCACAGGTACTACCTTCCAGCATAGTTTCAACTTACTACTTTATAGTAGCATGACCATTTCCAGTATTTGATTCAGACAACAAAATTATCTATTAGAGGGGACGTGCATTATGAAATAGCACATCAATTTAATGCCCCAGAAAACTTAGATTTCACAGTACCATGCCCTCAAAACAAACTAAAGCCTACATTTGCAGAGGTAAAAGCTTGTCAATGCTTCAGCTGCTGCAGAAAACTGCTGAGCATGTGGGAATTGAGTCCATATATAAATATTACATACTCCCAAATTCTGTGTAAACATCAGAAAGAATGTGAGTTAAATTAACAAAATCAAGGAGTTTCATGTTAAGGAAGACATGCCCTAGATTAAATTGCTACAAACAGGACAGTCATTTAAAGACAATTTTAGCTATGTGTTTTCAAGAATTTGGTTCTGTTTTGATTTTTTTTAGTCTGTCAGATCCTTCATGGTACTTAAACATAGTTTAAAGTATTTAATTTCCTTGGTGGTTTCCTTGAAGTAAATCTTTCATGGAAGTCTCTACAAGTGTTGTATTATTTATCTGAAGCAAGTCTCCCAGACTGGTCTTTTGGATGCATATGCAACTAGGCATACTTCTTAAACAAGACCTTTATTAAATCATAATTCATTTTGATTCTGCTTTGTTCACTTTTGAGTAAATTATAATGTATTTAAAAAAAAAAACACAAAAAAAACCCCAAACAACAAGATCTGTACCATTGGTAAAAAGATATGTATCAGGTATTTTCATGACATACAGAGTTAGATGCTTGAAGAAAAATATCAGGTTTTAGCCATAAAGAACATAGTGGCTTAGATAGTAATTTCATGGTTGTTTTATGAAGAGTATATATTTGAAATTCACTGGTTTCAACTATGCCAGGATGATTTCCCTAAAATATTGTTGTAATCAGATCTTACTATAGCATGAATTACTATTTAGGTGGTTTACATTTATGAAAATTTATGGCCATTTTTGCACATAACTGCAGCCTGTTTTTTGGTAACTAGAAGACTCATTAACTAAAGACATAGCAAATATGTCATTAAACTCACACATACACATCGTATTCCACAGTTGACCAAAATATCCATTTATTACACCTTTTTACATTTTAGAGGAGTAGCCTGTCCTAGTTCTCTGAATAGACTTGAATTCTTTTCTTTACACAAAATTACATTTGACATTTAAAGTATAACTTCCCATGGGAAATGAACTTCACATTTCAGCAGTCTGAGGAGACAGTATAAAATAAATATGATTAACACTTTAGGGAAATATGCAATCATATAGAGCATTTGTTTCTCAGATAGTCCTGAAAACATTCTAATTAGCTACGTTGTTTTCCTGTAGGGCTTATTCCTGATTACACAGTGGCACAAATATCTTTCCGGATTAAGTATTTGCTGTAAGAAGTAACTCCAGGAATCAGAATGAGTCATATTATTTGAATCTGAAATCTTGCATTTCGTTTGTCTTTCTTCCCCCCTCCCCCTCTTCCCCCCCCCCCCCCTTATGTGTTTTCTATTACTTTCCTCTTTGAGCACCTAAGGATTCTCTCTCATAATTTATTACTAAAGACCATAATATATTAAAAAAGCAAGAAACTAATATTGAAACATTAATTCTGAAAACTTTTTTACTTTTTTTAATGTTCACTAAGGTAAACATAGCATTGGCATTAGAGGGATATTAATACTTAAAAATAAATATTTGAAACAGCATGACAAATGATATCACATTGTCAAGGCTGGAATTCCAAAGATCATCATCACAGATCTTCCCCAGCTGGTGTTTACTGATTATAGTGTGATGGTAGTGGCATCCCTTCATTTCCTGCACAGGTACAGCAAAATCCTGAGATGAGTAAGACAGAGGTTCCAGGGAGGTCTCCTCACAAAACAGAAAGCCAAGATTCATGAGTCTTGAGTAAATGTCAGCTGTGGGAGAGCTTGGGCAATAGTAATAATAGACATTTCTGTTCTTCAATGCCATTTTTCTCATTCTTTTTAGTATGTCCTTTTCTTAGTTGCCTGGTTCCTCTCTCTACTGCTTCTTATTCCATTCCACTCATCTGTGTACATCTTACATCCAGATCTCTCCACCAGAACTACTCAAGCCACCATCTTTCTTTCCTAACAACTTTCAGTCCTAATTTCACTTGATTTCCATCACTGTCTCACCCCTCTCAGGTCTATCTTTCATTTCACTACTTCATCACCCATGGAGCCTGGGTACTAGATAAGAGACATAAACTGCTTTAGTGAGGCAACTGTTCTGCATTTCATACTGATACTCACAATCCTACAGGCATAGACTGCAAATGGTATATTTGAGAAATTTGATTGCTGAGCTCTTTAAGTCTTTTCTGATGATGGATCAAGATAGATCTCTCAGATCCTTACAATTAACCTAACTTGCTAAATGTTCCTTAAGAATAGTCAAAGAGATGTCCTTAACATCAAGACATTCCCACAACAGTCTTTGACTCTTTCACTGAGAGACAGGCAAGATATAATGAACAGCAGTGGTTTTGCTTTTTTCTGTCTTCTTTAAAACAAATTAGGAAGAATGTTTATTTGCAATGTGCTTTACAAAACTTTCCATCAATGACAGGGAATCCTGAGCTCCAAATAATCAAAAGTTTGCATAAGTTTATTAAGGGTCTGATAAAACAATCCAGCAATGGGAATCCTTACATAGTTGTAGGCTAAAGCTCTTAAGATTCAGGATTCTTACATGCGTGGGACAATGTATAAAGATGAAGATATCTACAAGCTTTCTATTTTTTATATACAGATACAACAATGCGAGAAGGAAGAGTATAAATCAAGGACAGAAATCTCACTATAAGTAACTTCTCAAAAAGCTGAAAACACCATTTTTTTAAGGATAGGAATCAGACAAAGCTACATTGGAGTTTCTTTTCCTCAGGGCATTTATTTTCATTACCATAAAAGTGTATGCCATGGATATAGTCTAACCTGGAAGACTGTGTCTTGACCAATCAGACACTCTGAAAAATGTAAGAGTATGAGATCAAGTCCTTTCTCTTGAAGAGCTACCATACTTCAACAGCTTTATTTTGCTTTGGGTACATTGCTTGGTTTAACGTCCTCACGAGGACATTATAGAAAGAAGACAGAAATCTTTAGAGCCATGTAAAGATTAAAAAGTTTGTAGTTATAAGCTTGCTTAAACTTACAAGGTTTTTCACCTTGGTCTACTTCTTCCTGAGTGTAGCTGGTAAAATTATAATTCCTTACAAAGTTTTAGACCACTGACAAAGAAAAATCTATTGCCATTAATTGCACAATTATTATTAATGGAGGCAGTTAAATGCCACTCTGAAACCTGATCCTGTCAGACCTCAGAAGCTGAGCAGATACAGGGAGACCTCCTGGGAATACCGGGGGCTGTAGGTTCTAGTCCTGAGGACTTCACTGTCACCATCCAAGCTCGCTTGGCCATGGCAGATGAACCTCAGGAGTTAAAAGGTGGGGCCAGTTCTGCGCACGCTGTGCCTCACCTAAAAAATCCACTGCGCAGGCTGGAAGGGCACACCCACGTGGGGAGAGCCCTGCCCAAATCTTCATTCACGAAGCCTTGCCATGATTATTAATGATTGTGATATTGTGATAAGGCTCTTGCTGCAAATAGAATCACATTTAATCAGCAAGTCAGTGTACAAAAGTTCAACTGTATGTCATGGCCTTTATACTACAGGTGTTCTGAATCATAGCCACCATAGTATGAAATTCATATGCATTTATTTGTGTCGTTTCCAAGATGTGAAAAGAAAAACGAGCAAAACTGATCACAACATTTTTAAATAACATATCAGCTATGTAAAAATAAATGTTTACAGTTTCAAACTGATATTAAAGCTTTTTAATGCCACTTTAGAAAAGGACTGTAACATGATGGATCACCTTTACTAAAGGGCATGGATAAAAGATGAAATAAAGATGAGATTCACCAGAAAATAGCTTTTATGACCTCATCTGGCTTCTTTCTTTCCCTACAGAGCTGTATTTCCATACTGTCCAGGATCATTGTTATAACAAATTGACCAACTAGAGAAATCTTAAATGTAAAAATACAGAGGGACTCCTGCTCTTTCTGTGTGAGGTGCACATCATTTGTTTTCCTTACTCTACAATACAAATACTTTAAAGAGAAATTGTGGAGGTAGACACATAACTACATGGGACACAATGTACCTCAAAATCTCAATTTTCTTACATCATTTACTATATAAAAGCATGGTGCTGTAGTGATTCATAGTCCCCTTTTAATAAGCAGTAGAGTTAAATAAGCAAGTAAATCTTTGCAAGCTTTGAACTCAAGCAAATGCAAACCACTCTTATGTTAACATAGATATTAAAATAGAATTTTTACATTAAAATAACATTTTTCCTGTCTTTTTAATAAATACGTTGCATTATATTTTATAAGATGTGGTGAAGAGAAAGGGGAAAGACACAATGAAAATCAGGAAAAGAGCAGAGTATTCTGCCATTCATCTAACACATAACAGCTGTGATTTTGCCCCTTTTTAATGTACTGTCAAGAGATCTTTTAACTTTATATTTATATTATTAATAGCATGAAAGAAGAATTCTTATGATTTTTTTCTATCTGTATCATTAATGTTTCATGGTATAGCAAACTTTTAAAGCTGGGAAACTCTGGTTTTGATTGTGCACTACTGTTGTAGTGCCAGACACCAAATACCACACTGTTGCTCACTCACTCCCCCACCAGCGGGATCAGACAGAGAAAGAGAATGGTAAAAGCTAGAAAACTCATGAGCTGAGACAAAGACAGTTGACAGGGAAAGCAAAAGACATACACAAGCAAAGAAAAAAAGAATTCATTCACTGCTTCCCATGGGAAGGCAAGTATTCGACCATCTCAAGTACAGCAAGGACCTACCATGTATAATGGTTACTTGGGAAGACAAATGTAATCCCTCCAAATTTCTCCCCTTCCTCCCCTGTCCCCCCTCTTTACATACTGCATGTGGTGTCATATGGTCTGGAATATCAGTTTGGTCAGTTGAGGTCACCTGTTCTGGTTGTGTCTCCTCCCAACTTCTCATGCACCCCCAGCCTCTTCAACAGCATGGCAGTACAAAAAGCATAAAAGGCCTTTGCTTTGTGCAAGTTCTGCTCAGTAATAATAGAAATATCTGTATTATCACCACTGTGCTCAGCACTGTGCTGGTTTAAAGGGAAACCAGCAGAAGATATGAACCCAACACAAAAGAGATTATAAGTCAGAGTTACAATTTAATAACAATATTACAATAAATACAATGGCACAAAGAGAAATTGGTTTTAACCCACAAAACTCAGACACGTAACCCAGCACCCTGGGGCACAAAAGCAATGTTGTTTGTTAGCCCCTGTGATGAGACCCACATGGTTCCCCCGAGTCGAAAGCTGAAAGGAAGTGAAGAACCTGTTAGTGCAGATGACGGTTGCAGTCTGATGAAGAGTTATGGTCACACTCTGGTCAAGATGGTGGTCTCCTCCTGTCAAGGTTCTGGTCCTTCTCTGATCCAACTAGTGGTCCCCTAAATCCCAAATTCCCCAAAATTATATCCCCTCAGATGCATGTGGGACCGCCCAGTGCACTCCACCTCAGGGCAGGGAGTTCCACAATGGGCGATCCAGCTCTGTGAGTTATGGGACATTTTTGGAATTATTGATCACCCATTAGCAGACATGACTCCTCAGGCTGGGTGTGGAGGTGCTAATGACTTTCTGGAAGGGAGTTATCACAGCTGTTATCTCACAGGCCTCTTTAACACCCAGCTTACAGCCTGAGGGGTCAGGTGTGTCCCTGGCAGCTGCTGCAAATGGTCCATTGTTACCAGTTCATGGGAAATGAATAGAGGGTGTAGAATACATAGCTTTGGCCACACCCACACAGTGACAAACTGGTCCCACCTGCTGAACTGGAACAAGCACAATTGCGAAACTCAGTCCTATACTAGAGACTGTCAAAATTAACTCTATGACAGCCAAAACCAGCTCAACTACCAAAAGGAGATGCTTGAATCCTGTCCTTACCTACAAGATTGTACAGAGAGTTACATTTATCATCTGGTATTTGTTTTAAATATTTACTGTTTGCCTTATTTTTTTTAACTGCCTGAAGAAATGCTAGTTGTGGTACAGCATATCAGCATTGCTCAACTCTTCTAATTAGGCACTCTACATAGTTAATTTTATTAGCAGGGAAGGACATAAGCTCCCACCTTCCTCTTCCTCCTCAATATATCTATTTTTTTCAAACAGCAAGATTGTTCTGCATGTGTGCTAGAGGGTCTCCAAAATATGGTGTTTATTGTACATGGATGCTGATACCTCCTGATTATTTGCTTCTTGTAAGAGGAGTGTGGTTTGGGAGCTAGTTGCACAAAGAGAAATAAAATCAAGCAACCTGTTCTTAGCTGTCCTTTTTTTAGACACGTTCAGGAAAATCAAGGAAATAGATAGATTGCTCTGGCAGTGGCATCTGACAGCCAAACATACATTTTCTGGGAACTGGAAAAAGATTTACATGTGCACATCTGCTGTATAATGCATGATCAATAAGTCCAGTATGACAAGAGATGAACTGAAATGACCCAAGCATAAGCAGGGACCAGAAGCAATTCACCTACTTCTCATTAGTCCTTAACTCCTTTAGGACTTGGTGGGGATGATGGGAGTAGGTGCAGGGACAGTGCTGGTGGAAGGAATCTTCAGACAGAGAGACCCAGTGGAATAAATTGCATTTGCAAGCTGCATATCACCTGGGATGGCAGTAGAAGAATATTCTATGGCAGTAAATAAACTTTTTTGCAAAGTACACTATGCAGCTTCTCATGTAGGATTTCGAAGGTCATGTACTGCTATTCATCACTGTTAAAATCCCATCTCAGGACAATCTATGTTGTAGTTTCTGTCATGTGACAGAAGTAGCAGCAAAATATGCTGCCATAAGACATGGTTTAGCAACATAACAAAAATTTGTCCCTTGCTCACCAGCACACTGTGGAAGCACCCACCCGACCAGGCATTTATACATAAGTTGCCTTGGCGTTACACTCACCACGTTACTGTTCAGGGGTGACTGAAAGAAGGGTTATGGAACCAGTACAAAAGTGAACAGCAAAGAGTGGGCTGGAAAAATAATCCACTGTGCCTATTGCAGTGAAAGTGTGAACTAACATAAGGAGAGGAAGCTGCCAGCTTCCACAGCTATGTCTTTCCCCTCCCTGCAATTTAAAATAAATTTGTTCATGCTTGCTAATCTGCTAAAACTATAAATGCCAATAGATTATAGACTGCATAATGAAAAAAACAAAAGGGTTTGTCTACTCCAGTAAAACTGGAAGGAAGGCTTGTGGTATTTATACAAAGAAGCATATTATAAAAATTAATGAGCTGATCAGATGCTCTTGGTTTTCTCATCAAGATACTGGAAACTGCGCTATTTCTGTGGCACTTAATAGTCACATTGGGTCACTTTCTCAGCAAACTTCACACATCTTTCTTTTCATGATCTGTAGGGAAAAAAAAGGGTGATAAATATGGGAAGTGACTGGCTGGCCGGCTGGCCAAATACAGGCAGGGTTTAATCACGTACATTTCATTTATCTTTGTTATAAATTTAATTGATTGATATTGTACTAAGCCTTGAATAGGTACTTTTACAGTAAAACATGAAAATGCTCGTTTGTAACACTTACAGCACATCCCTACATATTAAGCATATGAGAAAGATACAACTAGATTAAAAAAGAAACACAAATTATTTCTTTAATCCTAATTATTTTCTACTTGTCAGCCATCTTATCAGCAGGTGTTCTGATCTAGTACTGGCTATGCCCTATAATGAGTTGGTTGTGTAGTTCCATGTAGCAGGTCATATTGTTCTTGTTGGTAGTTTTCCAAGGACAGTTTGAATATTCTCTTTTACATGTTAGAATCTTATAAAATTTTATTTCCTGAAAATTCGTCACTAAACATGCATTTTTATGAAGCCCAATGAGGTTTATTTTTTAACATATTAAAAACGAAGCAATACAGACAAAAATTTAGTGTGGATATTTTATTTCATAGTGAAGAAACCATATACCTAAGGTCAATTTTCAGCTAGGTTGAGTTTTGCTTATTTGTTGGGGCTTGCTGACTTTTCACATGCTGTTTTAATTGCAAAAGAAGTTTGTTATGATTGACAAATAAGTGTGTTTCTGTACATACGTATTTACAAGGCACAGCTTTGAGTCAAATGTGAAAACTTAGGTTATGAGAAAGGCAAGGAAGGAACCTGCCACCCTAACTGAATTCTTAACAACAATAACAAAAAAACCCAACAAATTCCAAACAAACAAACAAAGAAACAAAACCAAAAATATATTTTCAACAAAACACTTTCAGGTACGACTGAAATCAAAGACATTTGACCACATGAAAGCATGGGCAGAAGAGTCAGTAACACAAACTTTGAGTTATTTCCATTAGGTTATATTTTTCTAGCCTTTTCAATTCTCTCCTCATTTTGCGAACACAGTGCAAAAGTGAAAGATACAAGAAAACAGGTAGACGGTAAATATTTTTTAAAATCCAACTTATTTTCTATGGAAATTCTGACAATTTACAACTCTGTCATAAGAAATTTCTGCATTAATGCAATTAAATATCCTAACAGTATTTGCAAGTAAAACTACACTTACATAAACACACAATATTATCATCTAACAAATCAAAGTAAATTCAAACTAAAAAGTTACAATATTTTCAGATTTTTAGGAAACCATACCCATAGTCTAAGAGAGATATTATTTTAAAGATTAATAAAAATACATCAAGAGATCAGTCATAGTAGAGGCAATTAAGACCACGGCTGCAAAGACACCTACTGGGTTTGATATGTGTATAGCTATCAAGTCATGGAGTGGAAGGGGCAGCGCATATGAGATGTGCATGTGTAGTGAGATGCATCTCCAGATGCCAGTTTGGGCATCCTTTTTGTCATCAAACCTTTTGAGATGCCTGTTTTTAAATCATATCAGTGTCTCTGTATTCTTCAACTTCAAAAAAAACCTTTATGTTCTGTATACCTCAGTAAAGTACCTAGTTCCAAAAGAAATTAGTATGAGTCTTTATTTAGAAGCAAAAGGAAAATTTTCTATTTTACATAATCTGTAGCTTGCTTAATTTCCTATGAGGATCTACATTCTACCTAATCTGAGTGGTATACCGTATCTATATCCTTTGGATTCTCCCACCAAAACATCTGTGAGCATATGGTTTATCTTCAAATATCTCCTGCATATGATCCTTTGCCAAATGTGGAGCATTTAGCTGTTTAAAATATCAACATAGCTGATAGCATTTAATTCAATAGCTGAGCTTTGTATTTCCATAATGAAAACTTATTTTTCTGGTTAATAAAATATAATTTCAGAGTTATCCTTACAGAATTCTTCACTACGTGTGTTACTATTTTCATGTGTTAAACTGACAACTCTAGAATCCTTATATTATCTTCAGTTATATTTAAGAAATATTGTATTATAATCGATTGCATTATTAAAATAGTTCAAGAACAAAAATTTTTTAAAAAGACACGCAAAAAAAAATAAAAGCAAAACCACCAAAATCAAACCAAAACAACCAACTAACCATACAAAACAATGTTGAACTAGTGCAAAATAATTTCATGTGCCTAGAAAGATTTTGATAGTAATCCAAACTGAATAAATTCTAGGGAATATTGCTAAGAATTTTAAAGGTAAAATATTGTCTGAAGTAGTTTTTAGACAACCATTTAAGCTGATTTAACATTTTACCAAGTGACAAGTTCACTATGTTTTCTCTTCTGCTGTTACAGATATGCTTTATGCACTTGATTGTTTTTTTAAATCTTATACATGTTTTTAGCTTTAAGCCCATGACCAGTATTAATTGGATGGAATTCTTGCAGAGTTCAGAACTTACTGTGATTTTTTTTTTTATCAGATTTCCTGTTTATGAATAAAACATGTTCTGCAGCTACCCCTGTGCTACCATATTTCTCTTTGAGGAATTTCATGCAAGCCGTTTTTGGGAACTGAGATCTCATATCAAGTTTTTACTCACTTCTTGGTGTTTGTGTCATACACAGGACAAGAAAATTCTCTGTAAAAAGAAAGGTTCTGCTCTCTCTGGGGAAACCATACCTATGTAAATGTACGTGAACTCATACAGAACTAGTAAACTGTTCTTCTGAACATAATTTTGATGCATTGCTTCTGCAGTGGCTTCCAGTCAGCATTCTAAGCTCTTTTGTCTTTACACAGTTTATCTCAATGAGCATTTTTTTAATATTGCTGCAGACTTGATACTGCAACTAAGGAAACTATAATTGCATATCTATTTTCTATGTTGCAGGTGTTTGCAGAGGCCAGGTAGTTATGTACAGATGCCATGCATCATTTACATTATTCCAGCATCTTGGGTTCTGATTTTGTGATTGTCTTCACTTGGAAAGGTTACCAGAAACTGCAAATTGTGATGTTATGTTCATTCAGAAGGGTTAAATTACACAAATTACTTAAATGTAGTCATCCCCTTTCACTGCTATGGCAAATATTCTTAACTATGAGTTGACTAAATCTTCTGAAATTTCTCAAATGGAAATATAGCAGCACAGAATGAGCTAGAGAACATGTTTTACTCATACACAGTTGACCAAATATTGTACAACAGTGAATTTCTGACTCTTCAGGCCATAAGCAGAAGCTGATAAATCCTGCAGCTGAAAGGAAAATTGGCATATTCTAAAACTAGAAGTAATTAAAAAAAACCCAAACAACAAAACAACAACAACAACAAAAAAACCCCAAAAAACCACAAAAACCAAAAACACCAAACACCCAATAAACCAAGCAACCAAACCCCCCCCTCCCCAACATTTTTTAAAAATATTTTTCTGTCAACAGGATGATTTCAAAATTTAAGAGAACTAGGTTTACAAAAAAATATGCAGATATTTATTGATTCTGATAATGCTTTGACACACACTTGTGTTTACTCACATATACTGGTGTGGAGGCTTTGAATTGAAATGAACATTTACAAAATCAAGGTCCATATTAAAGCATTAACATTTCATTAAGTTTTCTAATACTCAAGAAATGGACCAGGTTGAGAAAAAGTAATGTGTCTTCCCTCTCAGTGCCCTCCAGGTTGGCTCAGGATGGGCATTCCACAGGTAAAAATATATGAGTCCCTGTCTCTGGAAAGGATTACCTAAGGTTGAGGGAACACAGTTGAAGTACTCAAAATATCCAGGTACTGTTGCCAGGGCCTGTGCAAATTTTCCTCCTCTTTTCTCACCATATGCTCTATCTTGATAAATTAGATATAAGCCATTTAAAGCCTTTTTTCAGGTACGCCAGGGTACTCTTTATGTTGTTGCAATATGATGAAAACACATATGGATGAAGAGAAATTGCAGTTTTTCATGGGCTGAAAATTGTGGGACAGAGTAGAAAACAATTCTTAAAAGTGAACCTCACCACACAAGACATATAGGACTTCATATATACTTTCATTAAGTTGTCTAGGTAAGCAGAAACTAAGACCATCAAAGAAAACTTTCCAAAATATCTTTGCTAAATACACAATGGCTTACAAATCTTATCTGAAGATGTGCTTTACTAAGAAGTCACGAGTGTGTATTGTTGTGTGAGTGTTGCTGTGAGCCACCCAGTGTCCACCACTGCAGGCTCAGCTCAGATTCAATATGTAGAGACTTATACTTTTGTCTATGATATGCAGCCAAAAAGATACATTGCTATTTGTCCAGCTACTTCTAGTGTCCACGCTGTATGGTTGAATGAAGAGAATGTGCTCTAGAATGATTAATATATGGATTTGTAGAGAAAAAAAGTAAAATGAAGCAGATAAATTCATACTCAAACATCTAAACATGTATGCAACTGTTCTTTTTTCATCAGTTATTTAAAAGGTTTGTTAACATTTATGAATGATCTTGATGCCTTGAGAGATTGCAGAAAACTGGACTCCGAGCCAGGTTAGTGTGGGATAAAATAAAAAGGCAGATTCTTTAATGTCCAGGCCTAGGGCCTTCAGGAATACATGATGATGCGCTTGCCCAAACCCTGATTTCCATGGTTTTTATAATGATCTCCATACAATCCCCAGTTCACATATCCCTTTGGTCCAGCCCCATCCTGCCCCCAGCACACCCCATCAGGAATTGAGTCTGGGGGAGAGTGGGACTCTCTCTTCATCATCCTTCTCTTCCTCATAGCACACAGGGATACTTGGAACTCATCCAGTGTTCTGGCTTTGAGGTTGGTGGCCTATGTTTATGCCTCATGGAGCAGGCTTTAAGATATTGTTCAGCCTTCTGCCTTGAAAAAAGTCTAAACTATTAATGGAATTTCAGGCATTGATATGGGATAGGGGTTAGAATACATAAATATTGAACCTACAAGCTGTTATAAATATTAACTCACTAAAATCTGCATCTTACTACAGTTACAAGTACTTCTAAAATCTATAAAAATTAAAAAATAAAAAAACTCCTGAGACATAAATCTGGACACAGGATCTAAATGCACATTAGCAAGTTTGCTTATGATACCAAACTGGGATGTCCATTGGAGCACAGAGCAATGATTAATGGGATGAAATATAACAAGTACAAATGATGCACCCAGCCTGGAGTAATGCCAGGCACAAGACTAAACTGAGAGAAGAGTGGCTGGGCAGCAGCCATGCCAAAAGAGACCTGGAGGTATTGGTTGACATTAAGGTAAATGTGAGTCAGCACTGTGCCCTGTCAGTCAGAAGGGCAAACCATATCCTGGGGTGTAACAGGCAGGGTATCACGAGCTGGTCAAAAGAAATTGTTGTTCTATGGTATTTGGTACTGGTGTGGCTTTTTCTGGAGTGCTGGGTGCAGTTCTGGACCTTTCAGAAGGATGTGAAGGTCCTCAAATGTGTGTGGAGGAGAACAACAAAGCGGGTGGAATGACTGGAAGGAATGTCCTGTGAGGAACCACTATGGACTTTGGGCATGTGTAGTTGGGAGAAAAGGAGACTGAGGGGTGACTTCATTGCTCTCTGCAGCTTCCTGAGAAGGATAACTGGAGACAAGGGTGTTGATCTTCTCTCTCTGGGGTGCAGTGATAGCATGTATGAGAATGGTTCAAAGCTGTGCCAGTGCAGGTTCAGACTGGACAGTAGGAAGCATTTATTTACAGAAGGGGTTCTCAAACACTGGAACAGGCTTCCTAGAGAGGTGGTCAACACCTCAAACCTGTCAGTGGTATTTGAGGCATTTGAACACACCCTTTGTAATATACTTTCACTTTTGTTCAGCCTGAATTTGTCACACAGTTGGGCTAGATGATTGTTGTAGGTCCCTTACAAATGAAGTGTTCGATTCTATTCTTTTGTGTTCTGCTATATTCTATTCATCACATACAATATTTTAATATTGTTCATTATTGCTTCTTAAAAAAATCTACAGATTTCTGTTCCCTCTCTTCAAGAAATTTATGATTATCACCTTTGAATTAAACTTTTTCATGAGATGTACACATGTAGATGTGCATGTAGAGGATAAGTTTGTCCAAGAAACCTGAGTATAAAGAATATTCTCCTTGTATTATGTTACTGCTTAGCCTGTGTACCTTGCTTGTAAAGGAAAAGAACACACCTCTCATTGCAAGGAGAAAATGATCACACTGGAAGCCTTTGGAATGTTTTGAGTAAATTTTCTCTATTTTTGAATTCAAACAATAATCTGTAACTCCAATTTAAAATTCTTCATGTTCTTCTTTATTTCACATTGTCCTTGTTCATTGTACTACCTTTCCATACACTCTTGGTGATTCAATTCAGTCAGCTCTGAAAATGGTCTTGGAGAGACTCATAATCTGAGATGAAACTTGTTTTATTTACTTTATTCTTCTGCTTATTTATTTATGTGAAGTCAATGCAAGTTCTCAGCTCGTGTGTATTTGTGTGAGAATATAAGAGACCCACTATTTCTATTATTTTTTAGAAGTCTGTAGTGTGAAGGATAGTATGATTCAACTTCCACATTTTCAGTTATGCCATATGAGTGATAACTCTTTCAATATATATATAATTATTCACATTATTCATCTTCAGTCACTCACACATAATGTGTTGTTTATATATATATTCAGTGTCACTCCTGGAAACAAAAAAATGAGTGTAGCTGAAGCTGTCATTCTGCCATACTATAGATACACTGTAAATTCCTAAGTTACAAACCTCTCAAAATTTCATAATGATTCTCTCTATCCGAGCTTTTAGGTTGGTTGGTTTACTTAAACTGTTCAAAATTACAGTTATAATAAATACTGAATATTTGCAGGTCCTATCATTCAGTTTTAAATTTAATTTTTCTTTTTTCTTTTTTTCTTTTTTCCTTTTCTTTTTTCTTTTCTTTTCTTTTCTTTTCTTTTCTTTTTTTCTTTTCTTTTCTTTTCTTTTCTTTTCTTTTCTTTTCTTTTCTTTTCTTTTCTTTTCTTTTCTTTTCTTTTCTTTTCTTTTCTTTTCTTTTCTTTTCTTTTCTTTTCTTTTCTTTTTTCTTTCCTTTTTTCTTTTTTCTTTTTCCTTTTCCCCTTTTCCCCCTTTCCTTTTTTTCCTTTTCCTTTTCCTTTTCCTTTTCCTTTTCCTTTTCCTTTTCCCTTTCTTTTTGGTTTGGAATTACTTGCCGAAGCCAAATTTATTCCAAATGTATGAAGTCCAGAAATTATTTATAATAGTTTGCCCACATACTAGTTTGAAAGGATGAAACATCTTTAATCAACATATATCTCCTAAGAAGGTGCAAGGTTTTTTCTCTGATGTTCAGAGGTTACTGTATGTTCTTGACAACACCATTTGTCATTGTATGACTGTCTAAGTATTTGTTTAGATAGGTCATTCTGATTTAGCATCATTTAAGGGTAAGAGTGACAAACAGACTCGGTGTTTTAAAAGTGATCAATTTCACTACAGCAAGACCACTACAAAGACTAGGAAAACCTGAACACAGTCAATGATAACGAGTTAAAGAGAATTTATCTGTTCCTGCCTACATAAGTGTACCTATTTCTTATCTATCTCACACAAGCAATGTTTTCCACATCGTAATTTATCACAGTTCCTCCATACCAAACCATGCACACATTATATTGCAAAACCATGAAGAAACTGCAAAAAAAGAATTTGAGGGGAAGCAGCATGTAATTTGGAAATAACATATTCAGTACATCTTGTAAATATCCAAGGAATAAAATCTGGGCTCCCAAGAGCAGATCTTCCATTGAAACATTTACTGGAATATTATTTATTGAGATTACATTATAACAACATCAGAGATAATTTTGAAATTCTTAAAATTGAATTTATCCTCTGCAGCTTTTTAGACAGTAGACAATCTCTGAAAGTTCTCACAGAGGCATCCAAATCCTTTAATTGCCTACTTTCCAAATGCATTTGGCTTAACAAACTCTTTAGGATTTCTTAACACATCTTCCAAAGATTAAGCCCACTGTCTTTGCATATTCAATAATAAATTATTATTACTATCATGGTAAATTAGTGAACCAGACTGCCTGGATTTAAATCTGTGTTAATTAGCATAGTATAAGTATGCACAACACTGTAAATATTAAACTTTTCTCAGCATTATTGTAAGACATTTTTAACTGAATAAACTTGAAGAAAAAAGTCCAGAAAAGAGACAGAAACAATAGCAACCCTATAAAGATATCCGTACCAAAGGGACACAGAAGTTTATCAGTGCTCAGCGAATTTCAGAGGAAGTTATGCTAAAAACCCGCTTAGGCATTTTTAGAAATCCTGTGTAATCAAGAGGGAAAAATATAGCAATATGCCTGTGAGCAATATATTTTCAATATATTGCTCATAATGTTACATTTATATTCATTTATACAAAATATGAGTCTATGAATATCCAATGAAATTAAAAAGGAACTGTTGAAATTTCTGCGCATATGCATGTCAGGTCGATATATCATTATCCATCTAGGTTGATATATGTCAATATCTAATGCATCTACTTTGCACTTTGTAAATCCATATTTTTGTAATAAGACAAAGGTCTTGTTTAGAATTGGTTTTAAGATGTTTTTATAAAGAAGAAGATCTTCTTTAATTCAGTGGCTCACACATGCATTCCTATGCAATATTTAATTTTGTTCTCAGAGACAAAAGTTAACCTTTAACTTCATAGATTTACAACAAAACTTTAATTTAAAGATGTCTCTTAATTAATCACATCAGATTTTATATTTTTCGATTGAAATGCATTTTTTTTTCAATACCTGAGACTCAGAAAAAAGTCTTTAAGGATAATAGTTTTAAATTGCTGTGCTCACTCATATCTTTTTAATATCCACTTCCCATTCCTCATAGGTCTTACATCTCTATTTTGCAATAAAATTTAAAGAACTGGAAAAGCAGTTAAAAGTAGAACAAAATACAATTATATCAAATAAACATGAAGGACATACTATGTTGAGATTCATTGGCATTGCATTCATGTCAGACAGCTGAAGGGGCAAAATGACTAACTTTTTACAAGCACAAATGAGCAAAACATTGAATAGTACAGCATGCAGATAGCATCTTTATTTTGCCAAATCCTGTGAATTTACAGATATCTTAACGTGTTAACTTTTTCCAAAATAGTGAAACAGCTGTAGGTTCTCAAAATCGGGGATACCTTTGCAGCAAACAAAGGTTGTCTGAAATGAGTCTTAAAAGAGCATCTCTTCACTGTGTACTCAGTGTAGTTCTTAGCAGCTGTCATTGATCTCCTGAAAGACGGTATAAAGAACCCACTTCAATTCTACCAGATGTTAGTGATTTATACATTCCTCTTCAAATATTTTGCATATCCTGTAGTGCTGCAGAAAATTGCCCTGGTTGCTTCACCACTGGGAACAAGTAGGCAGTATGCTAAGAAAGGTATGTGACTTTCAAATCAACCTGAGTGTGATAAGATCTTGAATGTTTCTGGTTACTGCAGTTTGCTGACAAATGTCAGAATTCTGAAAAAACTGCAAGTTAATTGCTACTTCCTCTTAGGTATTAGAATGGGCCGTTAGAGTCCATCCTGATTTGGAGTAAGGAAAGAAAGCACTAACAAAGAAACATTTAGTGCAGCCAGATATTTGGTAATTGGAATCCAAAAGAAGGTCAACTAAGGAAAAGGTTTAGTTTAGAACTTGTATTACACATTCATTTTGATTTTCAATAAAATTTCACTTCCTCAGTGTATGCAAAGTACACTGTTCCTGAAGATTTAAGTGGATGCTCAAATTGCAACACTTAGTAGCTCTAGGATCAAGTTTTGTACCTAAAGGAATATTAGCCATGGATAAAGATTTTAAACAGGATTGTATTTATTCTGGTGAAAAATACAAATATGCAAACATCAAAATGTTTTGCCCATTAGAATGTTTGACAAAAAGGCTCACATAAAAAAAATTTAGATACTGAGGATTTATTTTTAAATTAAATACTCAATATTTTAGCTTTACATTTCTTTTCTCTTTCTAAGCCTTTATAAATGTTAGTGTTTGAAATAATTTTGTAGCAAATATTTCATATTATCCCAAATAATTCAGTTCTGATGTGTTTGTTGAGTTGGAGGATGAATTAAAATTCACCTTGCATTTGCTGAACTCTTCTTTTCTGGATTGTCAATGAACCAAGAAATCAGTTATTTGTTCAAGTCTGTAACTGTACTATGTATAATAACCTTCCTAAAATGTCTTCCACCCTAAAAAGGTCTCCCTGCTGAGCTTGCTTAATACTAAAAATGAAAACACTTGTAAAACCCAGAAAGACAAAGTTTTCACCAAGGTGAAGAAAAAAAAATCCTCAAGGTGCATCCTATGTTATTCTGACAAATGGAAAAGATTATTGACTCTGAATTTTTATTTACTCTGATCCCCAACCAGATGTGCAGGCTCACTGGAAGTTATAGACACCCTCTGCCTTTATTCATGTTGAAGGGAACAACAACATAAATTTAGTCCACACAATGCTGTTTTGCAAGTGTATCTGTTGCTCCCATTGTAAAGTTAAACTTTTCCCAGTTCACTTATTGAAGTATAGAACACATCTTTTTGTGATACCTGTGGAGAATACACACCAGGGAGATTCACCTTAGTTTAGGACAGTCAATTAGTAAAGGACTACTATAATTTTTTTTATATTCAGTTCAAATATTGTTTTATATTTACATAAATAAATATGTGCATTCTATACTGGTATTTTCAGAAGCTAGTTTTTCAGATGTAAGAGCACTCATAAAAATATGTAATATGGTAGAGTTAGGGCAGTGGCCAAAACACTGCTCCATTTTTAAAATCTCTGACAATATTCATAAAGCTTCAGTGTGATTTGAATATTAATACATTAGCTTTGATGACTTCTTACACATAAAAAACAAACAATATAAAATATCAAAGCCCAGCATATACACATTTACATTACTTATTTTAACAACACAATATGAAAAAAATCTTCAAAAGAATTATGTTCATTCTGGTGACTTGTAAAGGAAGGTCTTTGTGTTATGAGAATGAAATAAGAAGAACACTAGAAAAATAGTCTTTTTATAACCTCTTAGTGAGCTAAAATAAACGACACTTAAATAGAAAGACTTGGAACCTTATTCTGTTTGTCCCTGAAAAGCAAAATCAGAGTCCCCCAGTTTCCTAGCTGGATAATGCCAATGACATACTAGACTACTAGTCTGTCATGTTTATACCACTTAGTACAGAACCTTTTACTATCCTGCATGCCAGCAGTATTTCCTTCAGTCTGACCCAGGATCACATTTTTTTAAGCATAAAGGTGGAAGAATGGGGAATAGCAGGACAGTGTTTTAATGGTAGATTATTTTTAGACAACCCAGAAACCTAGAAAATTACAAGTACATATCAGCTACTCATAAAACAGGAGCCTTAGCACTGATGCCAGTTCAGATTAGTAAAGCAAAAAAGCAAAGGAAGATGTCAGATGAAAAATATAAGATGGAAAGATAATTTAAAAAAAAATTGTGTAGCCAGCCAATAAATGGAGCAAAAGAGTGTAACCAAATAACTCCCTGTTCATTTCTAGAATAATTCAGTATATCTCCCACCAAACTACACTGACTTCTAGGCATTTTCTATGCCTTTCTGGTAAAATAAAGTGACTTCAAAAATGCAAAATGAAATGCCAAACACTTACTTGGAGACTTCCTCATGCATGTTTCTTCTTTTTATCTTTAGTGATCTAAGAGACAGTGTTGGATGAGAGTAGATAAATTGAGTGGTTCACTAAAGGACTTAAAATGTTTAAAAATACACTTATTTACTTTTGTTAGCACAGCTGGGAGGCTGAAGAACCTGGAGACAGCTTTGTAGTATAGTTTTGGCATTCAACTGCTTACCTATTTTTAACTTGGACTGTTTGGGACAAAGCTAATTTTCTCAGCTCTCCTCTTCCCATTGGTGTCCCTTCCACATGTTTCATGTCCCATGTGGTTATGCTTCACTGTGCAGGAGCTATCTACTGGTTAAGTACTTTACCAGAGTCCAGCTCTCTACTAAAGGTGCTCTTCAAATGATGTTTGGTGGGGGAGGAGGGACAAAATATGGAAAAGGAGGTAAAAGCAAAACAAAACACAGCTTAATGTCAATTGCTTCCATCTGCAAATTTTAAATACTTCTGCTCTGCTTTTTGGTTTGCTTGTTAGCTTGGTTTTTGTTGAAGGATGTATCTAGTTTAACTATAACTGCAAATAACACAGCAGTAACTGCAGTGGTATCTGCGTTCTCTCTGTGCACTGGGCAGCTGATTTTTAATTTCATACATCATTTGCAACTTGCTGCAGTGATTCTACACAGTGAGTACATCCCCTTATCACAAAGAAGAAGAAAGCAGTAGCATTTTACCTAGTTTTAGACTTTTTATTAGCATTTGGGTTGCAATCCAGTGCTGACACTTCAGAAGGGCACTGAGTCATACAAATAAGATAACAAAAGAAGCAGCCAGTAGCTCACTCCCAGATACCAGAAAATTGTAAATCAGACAAATTGCACTGACTTCTGAGAAAGTAAAATGTATTTGTCTCCACATCAGAGAACCCTGGTCTTTGTATATAAATATAATAGATACCAATTATTTCTGTTCACCTCGAAAACATACTTTTATAAGTGCATGCTTTTATATGAGCTCTGACGTATATGATAAATACATAAGAAAAATGCTTTTCATATTTATTTCATATACTAAACCCTATATTTTTGTTCTGTACTCATCCAGTGAATAACTTTGGAGAATTTAATTCTCAAGACACAAAAACTGCAGAACTAGCTTTAGGAGAAATCATGCAAATGTGATCTGTGATGAAACCCAAAATATGCAAGAAGATTGTGAAACGAACTTACAACCTTAAGGAACAGTAGAGGAAGGAAGATGTATGAAACTTATGAGGCTGAACATCCATGTGAAGAATGTAGAAAACAGGGAATCTTATTTTCTCTGATCCATTAACGAAAAAAGATACTTTTCAAGGCACTGGAAAGAGTATGCTACAACCAGTCATACTAACAGAGTACAGAGAGACTATTTACAGTGAATGAGCATTTCTTCATAATTTTTTTTTCTTCTGTGTTAGAATTTATTTACTTGAAGCAGAATATTGGGCACAAGGCTAAACTACCAAGAGAAAGGAAGCACAGATTCTATAAGATCAAGATATTTAGGTTTTGTTAGTTATACTTGTGATTTTTTATTTATTTTAGCAGGAATAGTTGGAACTACTGTAATTATGTTCTAGTAATATTTGCTAACCATATGAAAATAGAGAAAATTTTAGAAGTATTAAAAATCAAACACTAGAGTTTCTGTAGCTCAAGCAGTTGTCTAAGATGAGTGACAGTGCATGAAATAGGATTGCCAAAATGTGAATCATCTGTCTGTGTTGTCTTAGAATAACAACATTGCGGGGTAAATCTGTGGATAGATGACATAGTGTAAAATGTTTTCCAGCAAACCTTACAGTGACAACAGCTGATCACATTACTGTCTTCCTTAAAAAAGACTACCTCTTGAATTTACGCTTAAGAGAAAAGTTAATAATTTGGAATAAATTCCAGAGTTCCTACAGAATTGGCCATAAAAAAACCCCCAAAATAATATAACTTTGTTGAACCTTACAAATTTCTCCACCATGTTGAAGCCTCTATAAATAGTAGTACTGTCCTCCAGTGTACTGACATTTCCCCCTCAATTTGATGATGTCCACAGACTTGCTTGCATCCCATCACCCAGGTCATTAATAAACAGTATCCACTGTCCTCCCTTTATCCACTGAGTTGGTCATTTCATCATGAAAGGCTACCAGGTTGGTCAGGCATAATTTGTCCTTGGCAAATACATATTAGCTGATCCAAGTCACATCTTTATTCCTGTCTGGAAACAGCTTGAAGAAAAGATTTGTTCATTCATCTTTCCAGGGATTGAGGAAGACTGATTGGCTTCCAGTTCCCCCAGTCCTCCTACTTGCATTGTGTAAAGGTTGATGCAGCATTTTATTTCCCAGCCCTCAAGAACTTCCCAGGCTTTTGCGCATTCTCACCTATTCTATCACTAAGCTCAGGAAACCATGGGAATGGGATGGCAGGCATTATCAGAAAAAAAATTATGCAAAACAAACACCAAGGACCTCAGCCTTTTCTCTGTCCTTTGTCACTAAATTGACTTCTCCACTGAGCATTGGCCTCAGATTTTCCTAGGGTACATCAAGCACGGCATTGTTAGCAAGTTGAGGGAGGTGATTGTCCTCTCTATCCTTTGCTGGCACAACCTCATCTCAAGTCTTCTGACCAGTGTTGACTGCCACAATATAAAAAAAGATGTAAAGTTATTAGAAAGTGTCCAAAGAACAGCCACAAAGATGGTGAAAGGCCTAGAGGGGAATCCATACTAGGAGTGACTGAGGTCACTTGGCTTGTTCAGCCTGGAGAAGACCTGAGGTGAGACCTCATTGCAGTCTTCAACTTCCTTGTAAGCGGAAGAGGAGGAGCAGACACTGATCTCTCTGGTGACCAGTGATAAGATCCAAGGGAATTGTATGAAACTTTATCCAGGAAGGTTTAGGTTGGATATAAGGAAAAGGTTCTCCACCCACAGGGTAGCTGAGCACTGCAGCGGGATCCCCAGGGACGTGGTCACAGCGCCAAGCCTGACAGACAGAGTTGAAGAAGGATTTGGACAGTACTCTCAGAGACACAGTCCGATTCTTGGGGCTGTGCTGTGCAGGACCAGGTGTCGGACTTTGATGATCTTAATGGGTCCCTTCCAACTCAGTACATTCAATGATTCTATTATCTCCCTCTCTAGTCTGGACATCTGAGCTTTATCTTTCCTACTTACATCTTTGCATATTGCATATTGAATAGTATGCCAAATATTATGTCTGCACATTGTTGCAATATCTATGCACTTGTAAAGAAAAATTGCCTCTTATTTGGTAGCATTATTTGATTATACTAACAATGCTCAAACACCAAAAAACTGCTTCATGCAAGCAGAGAAATTGTCAGCTTTGTTCTAAGTACATAATCTAATGGTATGACTGATTACATTTTGTTTACATACTCAAGTGTTGACTTACAGTGTGCTAGAATGTGTGGCTAGAGTATGTTTTTGTAATTTACACTGCCTTAAAAGAATGTGAAAGTTAGAGTTTTCAAAAGACTGGTGATACTTTTTTCCATAACCTAGCATTTCTTTCCAAATCATTAATCTCAGTTACAAATTGCATTTAAATCTCCATTTTATTTTTACTGCACACAGTATCTTTTAAGTTACTGCACTGTTCTAGATCCCTTTGTTGAATGAGAAATCCAAGATATATTTAGTACATACCATGCAACAACATGTATCTTAGGAACATCAGGGAATACAAAGTAGTATCAAACAGGTTGACATAAGCTAGATCAGCAACAACAGCAACCACCTGGTAACATGTGCTTTGTTTCTCAGAAATAGTATAAAAATATTTTGTAAGCCATATGTTGCATTAGTTCTGTCTGGGCAAGTTCAGTAAGCTTTAATACTGGTAAAAAGGTATTTCTGTGATAAAATAACTCCAGGTGTGATCACAAAGGAGGTCTTGATTCAAGGAGCTGTGATATGGCTATTGGCTGTAGCAAATACTACTATTTTTACCTCACGTCTCTACCATCAAAAACATTCTCAGAGGATATCTTGGGGGCTGCTGGCAGTGCTTGAGACAGAAGGACTTTGGTTAATGCAGCCAGTGTGTCTCACTTATTAACAGATGAATTGACAAAATGTCCCAAATGTTATCCATCTGCTCCTCCTTTCCAACCTGTTCTAAAACAAAGAATAAAGAATTAAAATTCACCTCCTCCCTAGGGCTTTCCTTTATTGACAGAAAAACAAAACAAAAAACCTAAGACGAATAAGGGAACAAACAGAAAATGCTTTAAACATCAGTATACTCAAACCCAGCCCAGGATATTGCCTCAAGACAGAGTTTTTCAGCAATTCAGATTTCATCCGAACAATAACAGCAATTTGCTTTGCAACATGCAGCCTGTTTACTAACTATTTGTCTAGTAAGCCACTACTTTGTCTTGAAAATCCAAAGAACTGTGCAAAAACTGTGAGGAAGGGTGGATTCTTGTGAGGTTATGAAGTTGACTCCTTTTTTCCAGAGACACTAGTGACAACCTTGTTAAGAAAAGAGATCATATTGTTTATTTCTGCCTTTTCTCCTCTTACATTTTCTTAGTTGAAACTAGCTTTTTGCTATGTAAACCCAAGTCTATTACTCCAGTCAGGAATGGATGTAGAAAATGTGAAACATATCTTCACAGAAGGGGTTTTTATCCCTCTTTTTTCAGTGTATTTACAAACCAGACTGTTTCAGGTAAAAAGAAAATACCATTGGATTGTCTTTATGATAACAAAGTTTTGAAAGGTACAAAATATTGAACTTTGTATCAGATACAGATTCTCCTTTTTGTTTCCTGAGAAAAAAATTGTTCGTTCTAGTCTCTGCCTGTGTAAGGAAAAGGCTGTGTGTGTTGTGCTTCATAATTTATTACATTTCCCTTTACTAATATGATATGTATTGACCTTGTTGTCTAGAAGCAGTTGATCTTTTATGAACAATTGAGAGAAAAATCTGCTAGTTTATTTGAATTTCTGATTTGTTCCTGATTGCCGGGGACATGAGACACTGACAACAAAGGGTAGGTCCCCAGTCAGATTTGTACTTCAGATTTGTACTATTGATTTCTCCTGTTAAGTTTCCTATCTAGATGCACACATCAATCCCAGTTATAAAAACCAGTATTAAATCTTACATGACATAAGTGGGTACTAGATTGGGCCCCACAGTTTTGTATGTAACGTGTGTTCAAGTTGACATGAAATAAGTAAACTACACAGACATTCTTAATCAGGGGTTTTTTTGTGATGGCAGAATTGTTGAGCCAGAGGAAGAGACAAACTGCAAAGCTGACATGAGATTCAGCACCACAATCTGTCTCAGGAAAACATATGAAAGCACAGCTTGAAGTAATGTTTTTGTAAGAAGGCTACATAGATTCCTTCAGTGACACTACAGCAAGATCTACCTGCTAGGGCACCAAACTTTTCTCTATATAGCTCGATTCTATAGATTGAATTTTTCAGAAGCTTTTTCAATCTCAGAAAAACCAAAATTTGTTGACCAAGGCAAGTAGCCAGCACTTCTTTTGTTAAGATAAATTGATTGTACTTGTCATATGCAGGAAATCAAGAAAGTCAGATGAGAAAGCACACATCAGAAGTGTAGAGAGGTAGTCCAACATTCAGCTAGAAAAGAGAGAACCTGGAGCAGTACAGTCTGTAATGATAGAAAAAAAGTAAAGCAGAATTAAAAACTGTTTTACAGCTCACAGGAACACGTAACCACTGCTAAAATATAAAAAATGAACACTGGTTTTGAAAAATAGGAGACACACTCTTAATGAGGCACACTTATCCTGTTACATGGTGCTACCCTGGGAGGACACTCAAAACAAGGATTCTATGAGGTCACACACTCAAAGTCACATTAAAGGTCCAATATCTGCACTTGCAGTGCATCATTTAATTGAGAATAACCACAGTGCTGGCAGTGCTTGTTTCATTGTGTAGTATGGTATTTTCTGCTACCACTTCCTTTCATCCTTGCCTTGATGTCTCTCTGTCGCTCACAGTTCATCAAACAACTTTGAGTAGCATTTGATACTGGACACCATGTGTCTTGAGAGATTAAGAAGCAAGATTAACAGAGTGAAAATTTAAAACACTAGCTCTAGATGGCTGTTAAAACAGGTGATGTTTAGGTGGACTCATGACATTTAATGATTATTCTTACACTTTCTAACATATATTGCTGTTGTGCAAAATTAATCCCTTTTAAATTGCAGTTCTTGTTCTTGTAATGAATGACCTCAAATATTAGTGCCTTGTAAGGTATATTCCAGGTGTATTAATTATTTGAAAACTACAGTTTCTCAAATCAATATAGATAGTGGCCAGAAATAATGTCTACAAATGATTGCAAAATAAATAAACCGTGTGAGTACGCTAGCTGCTAAAAAAAATACGTTAGTGTTGAGCTCTCTATCCACAGAAAAAATGGCACCTAGAAATATATGTCATGTTGCTCCTTGAAAATAGATACACTCCTATTACTTCCAACAAATCCAGACAACATGTGATTTGCACTTGATGTATGAAAAATGTTTTCATGAAAATCATTTTAAGTATGGATTTATTTCACTAGCTTTCTCTCTTCTGCTGGGGACAAAAAAAAAAAGCAGTAAATTTTAAAAAGGGCAGACACTTCTTCAGTTGCAGGGTAGTTCTGAACAGCCAATCAGAACTTCAGCTTACCCACAACCACCATTGACTAACAGATGTCTTGTAGAATTACTTAATTATTTCCATCAAAAAAAAGAAAGTAACATTTAAGGAAATCACAAAATTTTGTAGATTGTATAGAAATTCTTAAATTGTGGTGTATTATTTAAATTATTAAAGTTCTTTTTACCTCACTATCTCATGAAATAAAGAATTAAAGTAAAATGCTCTCACTATTCTTTGTCTCTAATAAGTGATTCCCTGACAAAAAAGATTAAAATAATGTTGTAGAAAAAATTGTTCAATTAGAAAAAAATAACTAATGTTTCAGATAATATGTATCTAAAATATTTTCATGTGAAAACATTTTCCTGATACAAAATCAAATTGCAAACAAAAATAATATTTTGCTATAGGAAAAATCAAATTACAGAATCACAGAATGGGTCAGGTTGGAACGGACCACAGTGGCTCATCTGGTCCAACCTCCCAGCACTAGCAGAGCTGTCCTAGAGCATGTGGCACAGGATTGTGTCCAGATGGTTCTTGAATATTTCCAGGGAGAGAGACTCCACAACCTCTCTGGGCAATCTGTTCCAGTGCAGTCACCTGCACAGTAAAGAAGTTCTTCCTCATGTTTATGTGGAACCTCTTATGCATTAGTTTCTGTCCATTGCCTCTTGTCAGCAGCACTGAGAAGCACTGGCTCCATCCTCTTGACACCCTCCCTTCAGATACTTATAAACATTGATGAGGTTCCCTCTCAGTCATCTCCTCAAGGCTGAAAAAGCCCAACTCACTCACCCTTTTGTCATAAGAGAGATGCTCCAGTCCCTTAATAATCTTTGTAGCTCTCTACTATATTTGCTTTTGTAGCTTCACGTCTCTTCAGTGCTGAGGAGCCCAGAACTGGATGCAGCATTCCAGATGTCCTTCCCTAGGCCTGAGGAGAGGAGCAAGGTCACCTGCCTCGACCTGCTGCCAATGCTGTTCCTAATGCACCACAGGACACCATTAGCCTCCATGGCCACAAGGCCTCACTGCTGGCTCACGGACAGTTTGTTGTCCTCCAGGATCCTCAGGTCCTTCTCTGCAGAGCTGCCTTCCAGAAGGTCAGACTGTACTGGTGCCCAGAGTTGTTCTTCCCCAGCTGCAGGACCCTGTATTTGCCCCTGCTGAATTTCAGATGGTTTCTCTCTGCCCATCTCTCCCACCTGTCGAGGTCTTTCTGAAGGGCTGCAAAGTCCTCTGGGGTGTCAGGCACTGCTCCAGCTTTGTGTTGTCAGTAAACTTACCAAGGAGGCCTCTGCCCCTTCATCTAAGTCACTGATGGAGAAGTCAAATGATCATGGGCCAGTATAGATTCCTGGGGCACCTCACCAGTGACAGGCCTCTAACTAGACCCTGTACCACTGATTACGATTCTCTGGAATCTGGCTTTCATCCAGTTCTCAATCCACCTCACTGTTAGCTCATCCAGTCCACACTTTCTGAGTTTGTCTATGAGGCTGCTTTGAGAGACAGTGTCAAAAGCCATGCTGAAATTGAGGTAGACAATATCCACTGCTCTCTCTTCACCTATCCAGGTAGTTTTTTCATTGTAGAATGCAACCAGTTTGGTCAAACATGACTTACCATTAGTGAATCTGTGCTGGCTAATCCTAGTCTCTTTCTCATCTTTCATGTGCGTAGAGATGGACTCCAGAATTAAGTTCTCCATCACATATCCAGGAACTGAGGTGAGGCTGACGGGATGGTAGTTCCCCGGATCCTCATTCTTTCCCTTTTTGAAGACCAGGGTGATACTTGCTATATTCCAGTCCTCAGACACCACTCCTGATCTCCACGACCTTTCAAAGATCATCATGAGCAGCCAGGTTGGGATGTCAGCCACTCTCTCACCATTTGTGGATGCATCCAGTCAGAGCCCATGGACTTGTGGTGGTCACTTTTGCCTGACTCTAACCTAATCCTCTTTGATCAAGGGAAAGTCTTGCTTCCAACATTCTTTTACCCTGATCTCCTGGGTCAGAGATCCCTGGGGAAAGACTTTATCAGTGAAGATCAATGTCAAGAAGCCATTCAATACCTCTGCCTTCTCTGTGACCTGTTACCAGGGTGCCCTCTTCATTTACTAATGAGGACATATTATCTCTTGCTTTACTTTTGTTATTGATGAAAAAACCTCTTTTGTTATCCTTGACATCCTTGGCCAGATTTTATTCTAGATGGGTCTCAGCCTTTCTGTCTCATTTCTGCTTACTCTGACACCCTCTCTATATTCCCTCCAAGCAGCCTGACCCTCCTTCCATCTCCTGCGCATTTCCTGCTTACACTTGAATTTGAGTAATTGACAGGAGTTCTTTATTCATCCAGTTTTTACTACCCATCCTCTTTCCTTCTTGGTCTGATTTCCTTCTCATTGGGATTCATCAGCCTTGTCTAGGTTTTGATTTTGGCTTCCCAGCTCTGAGCTGCCCCTCTTTCTCCCTCCACTCCTCAAAGCAGGAGGGGAGGGGGGGGGAGGGGAGGAGCAAGAAACCAAACGGGGGAGAAAGCTTGAAAGAAACTGAATTTAATGAAAGTATATATGTATATTTCCAAATGTTTACAATTATATATACACAATCTTTACCCACGATAGGAAAAACTCCCAGGGGGGAAAAAAAGGGGAAAGGGAAGGGAAAGGGAGGGGGGGAACAGAGACAACAACGGGACAAAACAGAACAAATAGGTACAATTAGACAGCCTCACCCACCCCCCCAAGCAAACCAGTACAACACAGTCCTACCAACAACACTTGGAAGAAGACCAGCTCCTCTCATGCTCTCTCTCTCCAAACTCCTGTGAAGCTCCGAAGCAGAAAACTCGCTGCACCATCCCACGCTAGAAGAGCAGCAATTTCCTATCTCCCTCTCTGTTATACTCCCTTGTCACGTGGAAGGGAAAAAAAACCAAGTGTAGAATACCTGGGAAATGGGCCTTTCCCTAGTTACACCTGGTTGCTAGGGAAGGCCTGAATCAAAACTATCACAGGCCTAGAGGAAGCGACCCATGAATACTGACCAACTCTCTTGGACCCCTCTTCCCTGCATGGCCTGTTCCTCCAGAATTCTTTCAGGAGGATCCCTCAAGCAGATAAAATTAGCTCTCCGGAATTCCTTGGTGGTGATTTTCCTTACTGTTCTGTTACCTCTTCATTCAATACTGAACTCTACAATGTCATGGTTACTACAGCCTGCCTGCCCCCAGCTTCACATCCTCAAGGCCTTCCTTGTTTGTTAGTATGAGGTCAAGTAGCACACTGTTCTTTGTGGGATCCTCCCCTACCTGTAACATGAAATTTCTAACTGGCAAAATTATCTGCGGACTGATGATTCAGTTGATAGAATCATAGAATCATAGAATCGATTGAGTTGGAAAAGACCTCCGAGATCATCAAGTCCAACCCTTGGTCCAACTCTAGTCCATTTACTAGATCATGGCACTCAGCGCCACATCCAATCTGCATTTAAAAATCTCTAGGGATGGTGAATCCACCACCTCTCTGGGCAGGCCATTCCAATGCCTGATTACTCTCTCTGGAAAGAATTATTTTCTGATAACCAACTTCAATTTTCCCTGGCAGAGCTTGAGCCCGTGCCCCCTTGTCCTATTGCGAAGTGCCTGAGAGAACAGACCAACCCCCACCTGGCTAGAACTTCCCTTCAGGTAGTTCTAGACAGTGATGAGGTCACCTCTGAGCCTCCTCTTCTCCAGGCTAAACAACACCAGCTCCCTCAGCCTCTCCCCATAGGACTTGTGCTCCAGTCCCTTCACCAGCCTTGAAGCTCTTCTCTGGACCTGCTCCAGCATCTCAATATCCTTTCTAAACTGAGGGGCCCAGAACTGAACACAGTACTCAAGGTGTGGCCTCAGCAGCGCAGAGTACAGGGGAAGGATCACTTCCCTGGTCCTGCTGGCCACGCTATTTTTGATACAGGCCAGGATCCCATTGGCCTTCTTGGCCACCTGGGCACACTGGTGGCTCAGGTTGAGCTTTCTGTCAATTAGTACTCCAAGGTCCCTTTCTGCCTGGCTGCTCTCCAGCCACTCTGTGCCCAGCCTGTAGCGCAGCAGGGGGTTGTTGTGGCCAAAGTGCAGGACCCGGCACTCGGCCTTATTGAATTTCATCCCATGGGAATCAGCCCATCTCTCAAGTCTATCCAGGTCCCTCTGCAGAGCCCTCCTGCCTTCCAGCAGGTCAACACTCCCTCCCAACTTGGTGTCATCAGCAAATTTGCTGATGATGGACTCAATCCCCTCATCTAAATCATCAATAAAGATGTTAAACAGGACTGGACCCAACACAGACCCCTGGGGAACACCACTAGTGACCGGCCGCCAGCTGGATGCAGCTCTGTTCACCAGCACTCTCTGGGCCCGACCCTCCAGCCAGCTCCTAATCCAGGAGAGGGTACACTTGTCCAGGCCATGGGCTACCAGCTTTTCCATGAGTATATTATGGGAGACAGTGTCAAAGCCTTGCTGAAGTCTAGATAGACCACATCCACAGCCTTCCCCTCATCCACCAGGTGGGGCTCCTGATTGTAAAAAGAGATCAGGTTGGTCAGACAGGACCTGCCCCTCCTAAACCCATGCTGGCTGGGTCTAATCCCTTGTCCATCCTGAAGGTGCTGTGTGATTGCACTCAGGATGAGCTGCTCCATAACCCTGCCAGGCACGGAGGTCAGACTGACAGGCCTGTAGTTGCCAGGGTTCTGCTTGCAGCCATTTTTGTGGATTGGGGTGACATTGGCCAACCTCCAATCATCTGGGACCTCCCCAGAGAGCCAGGACTGTTGGAAGATGATGGAGAGCGGTTTGGCAAGCTCTTCTGCCAGCTCCCTCATCACCCTGGGATGGATCCCATCTGGTCCCATAGACTTGTTAGGATCCAGCTGGCTCAGTAAGTCAGTAACTATATCCTCCTGGAATACAGGAGGGCTATTCAGCTCCCTCTCCCTGTCTACCAGCTCCAGAGGCCAGTTGTCTTGAGGGCCACCTGTCTTACTGGTAAAAACTGAGGCAAAGTAGGTGTTAAGTATCTCAGCCTTCTCCTCATCTTCCTTAACTATATTTCCCTCCAAGTCCAACAGAGAATGGAGGTTTTCCTTGCCCCTCCTTTTGTTATTAATGTATTTATAAAAGGACTTTTTGTTATGCCTAACTGAAATAGCCAAATTTACTTCAAATTCCACTTTTCTTTCCCTAACTTTTTTCCTGCATGACCTAGCTCTATCTGTAAATTCTTCATAAGTATCCAGCCCTTTTTTCCATAGTCTTTTTCCATAAACTTTCTTTTTATCCCTGATTTCTTGCAGAATCTCCCTATTTAACCAAGCTGGCCGTCTTCCCCTCCGGCTGGCCTTTTGGCACACTGGTGTAGCCTGTTGCTGTGCACTCAAAATTTCCTTCTTAAAATATGTCCATCCCTCCTGGACCCCCTTGCCTTTAAGGGTTGTTTCCCAGGGTATGCTCTGAATCAGTTCTTTGAATAGGCCAAAATCTGCTCTCTGGAAGTCCAAAGTAGAGGTTTTAATGATGGCTCTCCTTACATCCCTGAGGACTGAAAATTCTATTATTTCATGGTCACTATGCCCCAAGCGGCCTCCAACCACTACATCATCTACCAGCCCCTCTCTGTTTGTAAACAGTAGGTCTAGCGGGGCCTTACTCCTGGTAGGCTCATTTACCAGTTGATGAAGGAAATTGTCCTCTATACACTCCAGGAACCTCCTTGACTGCCTTTTCTCTGCAGTATGAAGCTCCCAGCAGATATCTGGCAGGTTAAAATCACCCACAAGAACAAGGGCTGGAGATTTTGAGACATCCGCCAGCTGCTTGTAGAATAATTCATCTCCTTCATCATCCTGGTCGGGCAATAATTCCATCAAGTCTTTCACTGGGAGAAAAACACGGTGAAGAAATGAATCAGATAAAGGTAGAGAATATTTTAAAAAGCATTTATAAGATTTGTGTATGAAAACAATTCTTAACAAGCAGGTGATAATCTGACACTTCAGGTTTTACCGTTGTGACAATTTTTTTTCACTGTATTACAGAACCTTTGGTCAAACAGGATAACAGGAATCCTTTAAATATATTTACTAAGATTTCTGTAATCCTGGAAGTATAAACACCCTTCTTAAATATACTGCTAAAACTGCTGCAGCAATGTGTCAAATGTGACCAGAAAATTTTTCCCACCACTTCACATCCATTCTTAAAACTGTCATCCCCAGGAGAAACATAAATCCCAGTTCCACCTTCCTAATACTGAGATCTCATTAAAGAGGACACAATATATTTCCCTTTTAAGATTTCGTGCAATATCCCAGCAAGAATGAGGAATTTTGTAAAACCTCTTTTTTTGAATGAAAGTTGTTTAGTTTCCTTGATTTCCTTTTTTTTTTAATAAAACAGTAAAATAATTAGTGATGTTTATTACTAAAAGCATTTCAGTACCTAAAGGCAAAATCATATCAGCTTTAGTTTTAGGGTAACAGTCAGTCAGCATTAGACTACTGGTGTGTTACCATTTAGGTTTTCTGTTTACTTCAGTTATGTGATGATAATAAAACTACTCTCCCAACCTCATTTCCCTCCCCTCCCCCAAAAAAGTCAATATTCATTAACATCATGCAAGAATCTTCATCTTGTGTATCTCTTCACATATATCTTGACAGTCAGGTTAATATTTCACTCTAAAAATTCCTGTATATCAGGTCTGAAGAAAGGTCTTTCCTATTGCTCTGAAACTGAAAGACTCGCTCAAACAAACTTTTCGCTAGTGAAAGCTGTCTCTTGATTATTCATTGAAGCATTAGCCTCAGTGGAGACAAGATGATTTTTGTTTAGGATTGGTTTTTAGGAAGCAGAAGCTCTGGTTTTGAACAAACTCAAGTTGATGATGCTCTGCCAAATATAAAATATGCATCTGGGCACTATCTAAAAGAGTATGCTGCTCGATTTCTTTATACCAGCATTGAACAGTGTACAGCCTCCTGTCTAACCTCAAGACAGAACAGGAGCTTGTACTTCTTTCTGTTCATTATCTCCTGGGATTGTGATTGAACTGTATCTGCTTATCTGTTTAGTGGAACTATGAAGAAACACACTGCAAACAGCAGGCTATAAGCAAGCCAAATTACAGAGCATGTTGGTTCAAGCACAGTACCTCATATTACGTGAGATTATGGATCTGAGTAGCTAAGTCAAATGTGAGAGAACGGAACTCCCCGACCTCAGAAATCTACACCCTCAGGTTTTTCTGCACTCACCCAACTTTTTATGTTGACTATAGAGGTCTAACAGCAGCTTTGTAATTATTTTTTAGATTAAGTGATGCCAAATCTGGATGCTTCTAAGCAGTGACCATGGCTCAAGCTCTCTTAATGCTGCAGAAAAGATCAGAGAAACTCAGCTGAGTGGGAAATTCATGACACACTTAAATCTAGTAACAGCATACTGTAAGAAACCATAATATTGTCAGAAAACTTCATAAAAATGAAGTTTGACATGAGATAGATTTCTTTTGTAATAGGCTTATACAATCCATATGTATCTATGAATACTGAGTAGAAAACTTTTGCGTGTCCTGTCTGCCTGTCGCATTACTTCGTAAAATCTCCTTGGTGACGTTCAAAGATGTAATTACTGCATTGCTGTGAAGGTCAGTGAAACTTGAGGTAATGGTTACTTAAGTGATAATCATTTAATATAATGTGGCCTACAGGTTTATGAAGAATGGTCATTCAGGGATATTTCTGAGATCTCACATATGTTTGAGAGATTTATCTCCCCTCATCCCATTTTTTTCTGACTGATACTGGTTTGTTCCCATTGGGGTATCTATGCTTTCAAGGGTGTTTAATAATGGTCCTATTGTGTGTCTGCTCTTACCATGCTCCACTACCTTTGATCCATACTGCTCTCTACTCTCTGACAGAGAAAAAGAAATAGAGGAGAGAGGATTTTTTTTTCCTTTAAGAAGCTCAGTAAATGCTGCTGCGCTCTAATCATGGAGTGAGAAGGCTGCTTAAAATGACCCATCACTTCCTTCATCTTCTGAGCAATAGGAACCTACATCATGGCAAAAGGAAAGAGTGAAACAAAATTAGTGATGCTAACAGTGAAAAGAAGAGGAAAGTGTGATGCTTGCACCAACCAAAGCAGACATTTGCTTTGCTGCCTGCTGTCTTGAGGAAACAAGAACACAATTGGGAGGTAGTTGCATTTTCCTATGTCTCTAAAAAATCTTAAGCTTTGTAGAAATAAAAATAACGGAAAACAAAGGTTTCACTCTTTCACAGCATCCAAGAAAACAGACAAACAAAATGAGTAATCAAAACAAGATTCCATATTTCATTTTTCCACTTTCTCTCTAAAACTAATTGAAGATCAAAGGTATAGCAGATGTATTTGCATCCTTAATATCTTAGTAATGCTTTTTACTAGATTACTGAGACCAGTAAAATAGTAGGTGCTCTAAAGAGTATTTTTCGGTTTGGCCCAGTATATTTGTGATACTACAGAGGGGAACAGAGCCAATAGTATGCTTAAGAGTCTTGTACTTTAAACATTGCTGTATTTTTTAAAGAAAGAGAAACTGGCATAAAATTTAATTTTTCATTCTTTGGGCACCACCATACATGGTCTGTCTGAGGCATATACTGAGCAATATCAAAACATAAAAGACAAAAAATAATAAATTAATTGGTGTGGTAGCAATGGCCTCTTTCCAGGATAAATTACACACTTGATTCTGAGGAATGAATGTTAACATAAAAGTTTTGTTACATTCAAGTGTCTTTCTCATGCTCAGTCCTTATCTAAACTTCATTTACTCTGTCCACTGTATACAAAGATGATTATGTGAATTCAGTTGAGTGAACTTAGCAGTATCCACTCTGCTCCATGCAAAGGTGAGATACAGTAACGCTTTCTGTTGCTGGCAGTATAGGTTTACTCATTTTTACTCAGCTTTACTTTTAGTGCCTGAAGTGTTTTTTCAGTGCATGGAAACTGGGGTGAAAATGAGATATTGCTATGATTGCCTGTCTCAGGTCTGTGCCCTGAGTCTCATGCTATCATTAAGCTATTACACTGCTGATGCTGAGCGAGGGAAATCAAAATAACTCACACTGATTTTTGCTGAATGGCATTTCAGAAACATAAAAATTTTGACAGATTTGGCTACACCCCAGAGCTTCCTCTCATGATGTGGTTTTTGCACTCTGTCAGATATCTTTAGGCAGATAAAATAAGGAGTAGTAGCATATATCACCTGACAGGCAAAGCTCTGTTGAAGGATTTAACCTCCTTAACATTGTCACTCAAGAATAGAATGTAAAGGGTTATTGGTATAATTTTAATAATAAAATTATAGCTAGTGCTTGAGTTTAAGCAGAGAGAAACAGGTAACTTGCTGTGATGTCTGGTTGGAGGTTGATCAAAACTAGAGTTGGGAAAGATGGAACTTCTTCCTAACTTTGTGTTAGCAAGGTAGCCAGTGACTTCACAGAATCACTGCAGCAAGTTGCAAATGATGTATGAAATGAGAAACACAGCCCATGGCACAGAAAATATATAGTTAGCATTGTGCAGTGGCTGTGGCACTGTGCTGTTTGCTACAGCATTAAATTTGATAAGACACAGGCATACAGACTTTTAAGGAACAAAATAAAACATGTAAATTAGTTTTTCAATTTCTTCATTTCCCTCTGCTTTTTATAAAGCCATTTTCTTTCTGAGGTGGTACATGTTACATCACCTTTTAATATTCTACCTGTCCATACTTAAGTGAAATCTTCTTGGATAATACTAATTTTCTCTTAAAATAGGTAATAGCAATATTCAGTTTCTTTTAAGAATGATATGTAACATACCTTACATTAAAGATATATCAGAAATTGCAAGATATCTATTAAGGCTATCTCAATACCTTGAAGAAGTTACACTTAGTAGAGAGGGGAAGGAAATCACTGAACTTTCAAGACTCAGTCAGTTTAAAAAAGACACCATATTGGGCAGGACTGTTGATTCACTATCATAAAAGTTAAACGAGGCTATCATTAAAGATGAATAAAGCCCCCTAAAACAAATGGATTTTTTTTTAAATAACACAATTCATTGAAGTAACAGATTATGGATTTTTTTTTAATTATCTCCTGATGTGCATTCAGTTCACAGTTATACATTCCTCCGGCCAAAAGTTTTAAATAGAAGGGTAGATATTTCATATGTTGCTTCAATGTGTGAGGTAGATGCAAATACTCTGGTTTTTTAGAAGAAAAAAAAGTAATTATAAAGCTGATAGGTGAAGTACTTCTTCACTAGGAAAACTTAGAGAAATGAATACAAGTCTACTAAAAGTGCAAAGGCTGAGATGTTTAAAAAAGCATATTAAACATCTCTTTTGATACATTCACAAGAATTGAAAAATAATTAAACTTGAACAAGTATTAAACTATAGCCCTCTAAAATTGCACAGGAATATTTGTACAGTATCTAATATATTTTAAGTATCCACATTTATCCTCAAAACTTCACCTGATTTCTCTGAATGTTCCCAGGTAGAGAGGTTTTGAAGACACTTATGCTAGGTACAATGGCAGGTAGCTGTTAAGAAAAAGATTTCCTACATTTGCATAACTTTTAAATTATCACTTCTGGTTCTGATATGCAGAATTGTTTCTTTACTTCCTTGTATATCTACATACTCCTTTTAAGGATCTAAGCTAAAATTTTGTGATACTGGAAAGAAACACAGAGAGAAGGAAGAACAGAAAACCAGTGTGATAGGTATTATAGGTAGTCTCTTTCCTAGGCCCACATACACCGTCCACCTCCCTAAAATTTTCATTTTCCGTTACACAGAATTAGCCAAATGAAGACAATTTTTACTTAAAATTTACCTGAAGATATGTCATGTTTAATTTATTCTTTTTTGATTTTGAAAAGATTAACTGAAAATTTCAAGCCTATTCTTACTGATACTTAGTCTATTTAATTGTAACTGAAACATAAAAATCATTGTAAATATTGATAGATACCATGAAAAAATGCTATTTTTACTAAATGCTCATGAATGGAAATTTAAATATAAAATTAATTGTAGTGTATAACTGCTTTTATTGTTTTTATCATATGTGCTAATGCAATTTTGTTATTATTCTTTGATAAATCAAATAGTAAAGAGGGAAGGGGTCAAACTCTGTATTTTTATTACCTTTTCTCATATTTCTCTATACTGAAAATAAAGACTGCTTATGTCACTTCCCTTCCTAAACTTTATTAGAAAACTCTTACTGATCTAGGTGATCTAGGTGATCTATGATCTTAAGGAAAAAGTGGCATATATTTTCAAAGAAATTTGCTTAGTACTGTTAGCACTGAATATCACAAAACGATCACAACACTGTCACTTACTGGCATTAATAGCATTTTTACAACAATTATTTATCAATTGTGACTTCCTCTGAATGTGCATCTATTGACAGAATATATTATGGTAAGCAAAGCATCAGTTTTCTATATTTGGCTTTTTCCCTTAAAATAATTCCTTGTGAGGGAAAAAAAAACATACTACAAAAAAATTTCCTCAAGTCAGTGACTGTCTTTCCCTTGTAAAAATACACAGACACTTGCTTTATAAATAAGCTTGTAGTTTCTAACCACCATTTAGTTTCCCCAAATTTCTCTGGCAGGAATCTTCTTGAGTGACTTATTGATTGACTTACTTGTTTCTTACATTGTAATATTCTTTCCATTTGAAGATTAGTCTTGTAAACAATAAATATAAAAAAAATCCAAAACCCAACAGCTGAAAATACTTGTCTAATGCTGTCAAGTTACACCTCCTTCCTTTGTCTCAAGTACTGTGGAACCTATAGTTCACGGAGGAAGTAAATCATTTCAGAGTTTGCTAGTGTTCTTATTTTGAAATTAAACTTCATTCTGGAAGTCTCAGGCCTTAATTCCATTAGCAAAAATAAGCATTGATTTCTTAAAACACGTTTTGAGCAATTGAATTTATTTTATTATAGGTGAAATTTAATTTAATATAATTAATTTTCAAGTAATTTTAAGATATCTTATAAATGTTTATAGGTTCTACTTGGTTCCTAAAAAAATTTATAAGTATGCCTTTCAGGAATAGTAATAACAGTAATAATGAATAATAATAATAACTAATGGCCTTTTGCCCACTAATCCCCCATGTACTGAACCACTTTCCGTGAATTTCCAAAAAGCCTTTTTAAAAATTCCATTTTAAACAAATTCTTGGAAGAATTACAGAAAAAATAATTCTTTAAAACTTAAGTTCCTCTTTTCCCCATGTTATGCAAATAAAATGAAGTCTATTCTTACAAAATTCTGCAGTTAGATATTGTTTCTTATCCGCAGTCTTAGGCATCTGTTATGGTGCAGCTTGGCAAAATACCAAGTGCCAACTGCCTGACAGAACCCCCCTCCAGGAACAGAAAGGGAGGGAGGGAAACAAAACCTAGAAATGGAACTTTGAAATGGCAAGGTTTTTATACTTACAGAGAAGAAAAGACAATTTAAAAGAGATTATAACACATATATATATATACAAATGTGAAAAGGAATAACACCTTCACCGAGTTGTCTAACCTAATAATACCGATTACAACCACCCAAACTCCAAGAAAACCTCCCAGAAACTCTTCCAGAAAAACCTCTCAGCAAGAGAAAAGAGAAATTAAGAAGAAAATGTTCACTTCCCCAGATAACACAGTGGAGAAGGCGACAAGGCCTAATCTCAGGAGAGGCAGAAAAGTGTGTCCTTACGAGTCAGAGACCAAAAGAGAAGCTTCACCTCCCCCTCTTTTTATACTTCTTGACACTTCCTGATGATGTCAGATGATATGAAATACCTCGTTGGTTGCTAAAGTCAGGTGATGCTTTGTCCCTTCGATCTATGTCACATCCCTTGGGCCTGCTAAAAACTGAGGCCTAACTGAGGCCGAAAGCCAAAAACTAAAGCTAAAACTACCACAGCATCTTAAAGAGTTTTCAAGAAAATCAGCAGAAAACCAAATTTTCTCTAATAAACCACACTGTCAGCATTGCAATGTTCCTAGGATGTGTTCCTAGGAAAGCATTATGATAACATTTCTAAACTAATGAAATCATCTTATAGTTAGAAAGCTAATTTTACACATGATAATGGTTTCGAATATAAAAATTTGGTTTAGGATTCTCTGAGACTTCTGCAACTACAGGGCTGTAAGAAAAGCATGGGTTATGGTAGATAAATGGAAATAACACATACAGAATAATAGAAACAACACCAGTTATGAAATAGCCTATGTGCAATGTAAATAAGCATGGTATTTTTAACAGTCTGTAGAAAAATTGCAAAAATGGGGGGAAGCTTCTTTTATTCTCAGGAATTAAAGAGTTGAATCCCTGTAGTTTAAACTGGGGAATTAAAAATTGATTTCTCTGTAGTTCTTATGTATGCAAATGAAAATTTTGGATAATGAGAGTTGTCAAATTCTTGTATCCAAAGCCATCAGAAAGAAAATTTAGTTGAGAAATAACAGACCCATTTCAAGGAGTGAGGCTGCTTAGACACTAAAATTCCTTCTCTACGAATATCATGGATTCCCCATATAGTAGGTTTTTAATCAAAGATTAGATGCTTATCCAAAAGCATCTAGTGCAAAAGGCACTGCAGTGGTTTGAGGCGGAACTGGGTGAGACAAATTGTGTATCCTCCATTACACACTATGTAAGAAGAAATTATTAAAAAGACTTTTTTCTGAAGTTCAGGTTTATGTATTGATAAATTAGTTATGCATAAGCAGTACGTCTCAGTAACAGTCTTGCTATTTTAAAGAAGTGAAATCTTTAACTTTGTAAATCTTTTTAACTGGGTATCTGAAATTTGTTTTTGCAACCATAGTTTATTATACCATGGACATATTAAACCATAAACTAAAAATGGAATTTTCAGGCAGGCGTGCAGAGAAAGTGAGTGCAGTACTACCATTTGTGCTAACATTTCTTGAAACACTGTTTAAAATAGAGACTTTTTGTAAAGTACTTTCCCCTCTTTTCACTTTTCATCACCTTTTTCTTCCTTCTACTTTGTTTACTTAATTTCCTTTTGAAGACAAATTTCTACCTTGGGTACATATGCTAACAAACATACACCTGTGTGAACCAAATGCTGACATTTAAGTTTGTGCCTTCATCCATTAAAACAAAAGACTCCCCATTCATTCCTCTGTCTTGGAGCTGTTCAGGCTTAGTGTCTGGGATTGATGAACTGTGAAAGCACAGACCAATTTTCAATTGCCTAAGTCATTCCTCACTTACTGATTTTGCCTTAAGCATGGCATGACCATCTAAACTGAATATCAAGTGCAGCTTCAAGGTAATTCTATCTGTACCATGATTTTACAGAGCTGGATTAGATTTGTTATATCCTGATCTGTGGCAGAGGCTGTCAGCTCTGTCCCTTTCTTCAGGTCTGCTCCCACTTTATCTTTTAATACCATTACTTGTTACTTATAAATGAGATAAATTCTTTTTGACTGGTTGGGAGGTTTTGAGTTTGAACTCATTGAAGGAAATTTTTGAACGTCCATGTCAGTCTTTGTGTCTCTTTGCTATAAATGCTTGTTTTACAATACCTGGTAGTCTACAATCAACAGAGGAATGTGCCACAGACTTTTCCAGGTTCTAGTTTTTCAGAATTCAGAGTAGTCTTCTTTTAAATTAAACCAAAAATAAGTACATACATCCCCCCTGTTTAATTGGTTCATAACACCTCCAGGAAGTCATAAGACCTCCATAAGTTTTATCACCTCCAGGAAGTTGATCATGATGAGCTGATTCTAGCATTACCAGGTTAAAAAACCTGATCTATACCTCACAGCAGTCCTCTGTTCTCACATAGCCTATTTCTAGGCTGTTAATATCTCTTTTCCCTCGATACTAGGAAGACATTGGTAACAGTGCAGTCCAGTTATTAAATTCTGCAGCACAGTGTGATATCTCATTAGTCAGTTATGGGACCATTTTAAACTCAGCAAGCTTCTTAGATACCTGTTATACTTTGAAACTACCACTTTTCATCATCTTCCCCAAAAACAGACTTCAAGGAAAGATAAGGAGAGTATGTTGATGTTCACATATCAAGTATCTACAATGCATTTTATTAAACATTGGCTTGATTTACTTCTTTAAGGCAAATTATATTTATCTCTGAAAATTCGTGTCTGAAATATGATCTATGTACTTTAACATATCTGTTCATTTTAATATCTCTAATAACAAGTATCAATATTTGAACAAGAATTTAATTGGGAATCATCCTCATTTTCAACAGAACAACAACTGAGACAGGATGATAGAAATAACTGAAGGATAATCAGGAGAAAATAAAACCTTGATTTACATTCTGGGTCACCTCAGACGATTTTATGGAAACAATGTAGAAGTAAACTACAGGGGGCAGCAAATATTAACCAGTTACAGAGAATCAACAGCACACACTTTGGAATACTTTTGTGTACTGTCTCTTGTAGATTTTGCAAATTACGTCTCAAAACTTGTTACTAAGTAACTGATTATATTTATAAACCAATCAAATTATTTTAAGATGGTTTCAGTGTGTCTTCAGGCAACTAAACAGAGCACTGGTCACTACATTGTTTTCAATGCACTTTTTTCTATGAAAATATCTGGGCACTTTAATAATTTTTTTCCATTATTCTGTTAACATCTGTTATAAAAGTCCTTTTTTTCCTTTTTGATTAGTTCTGCATCCCCAAAATTTTAAATAACCTGCTATGCTTTGCCAGCAGATGTTTATATAGTAAAACACTGAGTCAAGTCCAGACTGTCTCTTGTCTTCACAATATACTTCGTCTTCTTTAAATGTTCTTTTCCATAGAGACCTGTTTCCCCGATATGAATTATAAACTCAGGATGAGCTTCCTGGTTCAACAAATACAAGACTAAAAATCAGACTATAGTGACTGTATTGCACAAATTTGAACTCCATAAATATAGCAAGAGACAGCCAAGTTATTTTAATACAATTTGGCTCTACCATTTGTGCATGTGGTGATCCCTATGAATACCAAAACACAAGACAAATTGTTATTTGGGGTTTTTTTGTTTGGTTGGCTGGTTTGTTTGGTTTGGGTTTTGTGACAATTATTGTACTTGGAAAATCACTTCTTCAAAACAAAACAAATAACAAAAGGTAGTGGTTAAAATTTTAATATCATGGAATCATACATCTGGATATCTGCTTCCTGTTATCATGCATGCTTTAATTTTTATTTTATTTTTGTAGAACAGATTGCTCAAATGCTGGAGTGTCATACACATACATGTTTTACATGACACAGTATTAAGAATTCTATTATTATTCCTATATTCCTATTCTAAAAAATTGAAGAAGCTTTGACTTCTTTTTAATTTAATCTAATCTTTCAAGCTAGTGAATGCACCCATCAAACTATACTTCCATGTCTTCTGTTGCCCTCATGGAGTTATTTTTGCAAGTACCTAGAAGAAACAATGAGAATCACTGTGTATGGACATTCTATATTTCAGAGAGACCTATGATTATTCCAAAACATCAATCATATATTGCATTTCTCATAAACACAAGGAGTCACATTGCAAACACTTTTTTAGTTTGAAAATATAGCAAACTAGACCTGCATGTAACTCCTCAGTTCACTACATAGTGGTCAACTTAAATGAAAGTCAATACATGCATTTCCAGAGTTGTTCAGAGATTTTTAAAAAATGTATCATCTTGTCAGGATAACAATCCGTCATGGAATTCTGATGAGACCATACATTACATATACATACACACATACATATTTAGATGCAAACATACATATAATAGATTTGCAAAATAAAAATATATATAAAAACAAGATACACGCATACATACACAAATATGGAACTGATAAGGATGATCCTAACATGGAACTTTCTCTTGTGCATTACTAGAAATGCCTCTTTAACACATAGCAGTCTGGCAGTAAGCAAGTGGTAGAAAAATAGGGTCCGAGATTATCTGTTCTTGGGCAAAGACCCTATCAAATGACAACATAGAAAAATAAGAAAATATTCTCTCTGATGGCCTAAGCTCATCGAGGCATCATGTCAAGAAAGAAATTTCCTCCCAATAGGAAGAAAAACTGTTCCACTTTGGAAAAATAAATACAGCCAAGTGATACTTGAACCAAAGGGAAAAATGGGAATATGCTTTGACATAGGAAGTCCAATTTTTCTCTATTTTTAGAAGCTAACAGTTCTCTACCTCATTATTTTTTTCTGTTTTCAGGCTTAACTTTTGCTCATAATGCCTTGGGCATGTGTCATGAGTCTACAGAACACAGATGACAAATCAGGCATGACCTTTCAGTTTGGAAACTAGTTTTACTGGTATTTGAACAGGTGGAAGTAGCACTATATCTGAAACATAAAGTCCCTGCAGATTACAGGCATAATTTCTTTTAATGGTCTCAGAAAGTATCACAAGAAGTTAGAAAACACAGGACACTACTTAAAGTGTTTAGTGTTAATACATGTTTTTTTGGCTTGTAATGGTTTGATGGGGGAAAGATTTTGGTTGTTAGTTTTATTCTTTTAAACTCATCTTGCTGAATTAGTATATTCTCAACTTCTGTATTGAAGAAGGAACTTTCTGGATCAAAGCCTCAGCATGGTGTAAGACAAAAAGTCATACTTATACATTTACAAAAAACCCATACAATGCCGCTCTCAAGTTTGTCTTGGGGTTTTTTTGTTTGTTTGTTGGTTGTTTTTTTTAACTATATGTATAATTTAATTATTTAAGATTATTTTAACACTATATATACAAAAGTTTCCTTTAAAGCATTACTTCAATTTGGCCTCAGAAATTTCAAGAAGTGCTTATGAAAGAGAATATACATTATATTTTTAAAAATGTTTTCTTAATGCTCCTAAATCTTTAAAACTTTTTTACTGTTCTTGAGCCTGAACTTTTCAATGTAATAAAAAGGCATACATATAGGAAAGATTTATTTCAGCACATATATCAGTATATATAGCTAGCAGAAGTTAATGTAATAAAGAAATCCCCAGTAGAAAAACTCTTCTTACCAAAACAGAAAGTGTTTTAACTTTCATTTCCATTTAAAAAAATGACAGACTTTTGTAACTGGATATTTTTTTCATTGAAAATAAGGAAAGTTCCACTAGCTTGAAACTACAGTTAAAATTTAATAATAAATAAAAATATTTTTTATTTTGTTGCCAGGTCTGGAGATGATTAAACCTAACAATACATCATTGAAAAGTGTAAGTTAAAAATGAGAGTCATAGCTTTCATTTGCAACAAAAATTGTCAGATACGGTGACCCACTCTGGATATGGAAGACTTGAGAAATGTATCAGGAACTTTTCATTTGTTTTACTCTATAAAAATAACATAAAAGAAAGCTTTCTGAAGCCAAAGCCATTCTAATTCATGGAGAACAGGTGGTGGACCATTCTAGTTTTAAGACCTTAAATTCTTATTGCTCCTTTTGACTGCGGCTGGATTTATGGGGAAACATAAACTCTGAGAGTGTAGAGTCTTGCTAAGACTTTAAAGAGCAGAAAGGAAAGATTGACCTACCTCAGAAACATATTGCAGAAAAACTGAATAATATTTATTTTATGACCACCAATAATTGCAATTTGGAACACTTAAAACTCACAAATTAAAAAAAAAAAAAAAGTCAGCAAAACCAAACCAACCAACGAAACAAACAAACCCAAAACAAAACTAGACAAAATCTAGTGCAATATATTGATCACTTACTTAACAAAAAAGCTGACACTGTAGCTTCCAATATGTGTGGCAGGAAGTGATGACTACAAACCAAACAAAAAGTTTATACACTGTAAATTCTGAAGTAAGCTTGCCTTTGTTGGAATAAATTTCCAAATATTTGTGTAAGAGAAAAACTGAAAAGAAATCCTTTTCCTGTCCATCTCAAACAACCCCAAGCTTTGGCAAATGAGTGAATTCAGACAAACTGATTTTCCTAATATGAATGAATGACTTTTAATTTGCACCTATTATATTGATACAGCCACAGATTTTATTGCTGTCTCATTTTGGGTGTTCTGTTCATTTAAAGAGTTCTTCAAATACAGACACTCTATTAGTCTGTATTAACAATGCCTATCTGCTTACCTGTGTTTGAAATGAGTTGTTTTCAAGGTGCTGAACCTTATTGCTATCAAGTGTTCTGATTGTGCAGTTGTGAATTCATTACTGTTGGTAGGATGAAATTAACACATGCAAGAATCACACATGATTTTACTTTGTAGGAATATCTTTGAACTGTCAAAATTATAGAAGAACTGGAAGTCATCTCTCTATTACAAGAGTAGTTATCTGTAACAAGCCTAACAGCACAAAATTTGCAAGATATTTCTTACCCATAATCACAGGAACATAAACACCCTCTGAGTTGCTTTAAATATTTATTTCTCTGATTTTTCTTTCTTCAGCTTTCCAAGAAAATAGATTCTGGCCCTGGGTTTCTACATCAACCTGCTTTTTTTTTTTTTCTTCTAATTCTGTTCTGCCAATCTGCTGGTGTGACACAGAAATCTGAATGTCTTAATCTGACTGTTCTGGTCTTTGCTAGTTACTATTTATTCCAGCTTTAAAGGTAATTTTGATACTGATGATCCAGTTAACAGTTGCTGCTGTTTGCCAGCTAACTGTTATACTGACAACTGTATGTGAATATGGAGGAATTTCACCAAATAGCACCAAAGTTGACAGTGGACCAGTGGTAAGAAGAGAAAAAAAAAAGTAAGCAAGTAACATTCATGAACTGGTTAATACACACAAACTAGCATCTCCAGCTCCCATAATCACATTTGTGACTGGAACTTAAAGTGATCAAAGCACTTTTTCAGAATGACTGCAGCCTCTGATTAGATCCATTACACACACCTTCATTCCTTGAACAAACAGAGTAAATGACAATAGAAAGTTGTTACCCTTCAGAATGATCAACAATAGGTGTACACACAAATTTATACCTGTATTTCTCAGTTGTTTTGCTAGGAACAGAAAATAAGAAACACTAAATAATTCTGGCTTGTCTTTAGGGATGTGCGTGCTTATGATTTGAAATGTTTTTCCTCTTTTATCTGAAGCCCAGTGACCCAAGACTGTCTTTTTCCTTTACTCCAGTCTTTCTTTCATCCCATTTTTCTTTGATTATAGAGATAGAACCCTGATATTTCCAACCTTCTGCCCTCAATTCAGTGCCATGCAGACATTCATATAAAACTTTTCTATCATAAAATTATGGTTTGACAATTATAAGCAACCAAATTGTTTCCCTTGCCTATAATTAAGAACAGCTAGTTACCTATTGAGGTATATAATTTTGAGATGACCATGTCTTAATTAAACATTCAGAAATACAAGAACTGCACAAAATCAAATTCCTTGTTCAAGATTTGAACAAAAAATAGCCCTGTGTCACTAATTTTTACAGTGAAGGAAGAATTAATGGCAGAGTTTAGACTTTGTCAGACCAACTATTATTGTCAGCACTTCTGCTGGTCTTCATACCTCTTTCCTACCTGAGGACATTAAAGCTTTCTGTAATCACAAGGCATTACTGAAGAAAAATCACGTAGACACTAAAGAACTACAGTTATCATGGCACATGACACTTTTATGCTTCTACACAAGTTTTTCCAGGACCTGAAAAAGAAAGAATTTACACTTCTCTGATTTACCTGGAGCAGACTTTGAATATGCTGATGCATTGTATTTGTTGAATACTTGTGATAAATGGCATGTGAGCTGTACATCTAGAAATTTCATTTTAGACAGGGAGATCATTTAGAAACTGGGCAGTGTTGGTAAAGATAAGAGAACAGTAGTTCTTCATAAAGCAGTTCTTTGAGACATGAAATACTTTGCACTTTTTCATGTTTAGAGTAAGGGCTGGCATTGAAGCACTGCTGTTCTGTTGCTAGAAGGCCCCTATCAGCAGCAAAAGGTTTCTTTGCAAAGTCCTTCTATAAAAGTAGGTAGTGTAAGCAAATCATGCCCTGCCTAAATCACATTAAATATAATCCTCTCCTGTGTTTACTTGAAAACTTATTCTAGATAGACTATTGTTAAAGCTAACAACAGAGTTGGTTGTTCAGAGCATTCTGAGTTTGGAGGTCTTCAGATGAGATTACAGAAGGATTTATTTGTTTCCTAATTTCTTAATGATATTAGTGGATGTCGACTTGAAATGTATGGTCTGCAAGTAAATTTGCTTCTTGCATTTACAAAAGCTGTCCATAAAAGGGACACAAAGACTTACAGAGAAAACATGGTCAAAATAAGAATTTTTTTTTCTTCATCTGGCATGCAGCAGTCTCTATTGATCAAATAAGAACTTCTACTCTGTTGTTGAACTTTCTTCAGGAAACTTTTTTATTACAGAACCACTGAATGGTGGAGGCTGGAAGATACCTCCAGAGGTGAACTTGTGCACCCTTCCCCACTTAAGCAGGGTCATCTACTGCTCAAGTGAAACACCTAGGTTTCTTCTCTAGGAAATCTCTTGGTCAAGAGACCTTGCACTCAAGTTTCTGGTTGCCCTAAATTTCCAAAAACTGAAAAACTTCTTTTTCTGGAAGCTTTGATACAACACAAAAATGCCTAACTTCTTCCAGTTAGATTCACCAACACACTGCACTATTGTTTCATAGTAGATATGTACTAAATAATAGAAAAATACAAAGTGTTGAGAAATGCCATGGTTTAGACGAGTCAGTAGTAGTACTATGTTGGACATTTACATCCAGCTTTAACTGTAACAGTAATTTTGCCCAGCTAAGATTTTGCTCAATAGTAATCCCAACTTAAAAAGAATTAATTGGAATGTGATTGTACTTTGTACCATATCATTGCATCATAAGAGAGAAAATCCAGCTACAGGGTGTCTACTGATCACCTGAGGCAGGCAAAAAAAATTAAACTCTGTAAAGAGGACTGACTGGAGAAATTCCTGGTATGTTTCATTTCTGAAGCACTTTGCACTAGTCACTCTGAATAACTCTGAATCATACATATTACTGCTAGCTGTCAGCCAGATAACGTAAAAGTTAGACTAAATCATAGATTCCTCTGGAATATGGATTTCTCGTCACTTAGTATATTGAAGGCTGAAGGCTTTTAAGGGTGCTTCCTACATCCTTTCCCACACACAACACCTCATCTCTAAAATAGTATGGAACACAAAAGCAAAAGTAACTTCTGCTCTAGATTCTAAAAACACAGGGCATTTAAGGGTGTGGTCTTCAAAGACATTTATATGAAAAAACAATTATAATCTTCCCTCTAATGAAAATCTTCCAATTTTTTTCATAGTTAATGATTTAGCCTGTTTTAGACATTAATTATTTAAGAGAGTTAAGATAAATCAGTGCTATTCAGATATTTCATCTCACTCCAAGTCAAGTGCTTCTTAAAGATGTGGTCAGTCTAGACAGAGATCTATGTTCAGTTCCAAAACTTATGTAAGAACATCTAAAAAGCTTTGAGAACAGACTGACAGTATTTAGTACTTAAAATACGTTTTATTGGTTCCTTATGTGTGTCTTGGTTTGAGGGGAAAAAAAACCCAAAATGTTTACCCACAAGCGGGGGAGGGGGCCTTCTCCACAATAATCACGCCACTCTTTATCAAATTTAAGAAAAAAGGAATTTTAATAGAAGAAGGATAACTGTTCTTAACTGCTATATATATACAGACTAGTGCAAACCACTTCCCCAGCACCACAAGAGAAAAAAAAAAAAACAAAAACAAAAAACAGCAGGTTTTCCTCCAGGAGGAAAAGTTATACTTAAGCAGTGTCAAATGTCACAGTCCGGCTGGCTGCGAAGTGAGTTCCCAGTAGTTCCCCGTCCCTCCCCAGCGAGACAGACGAGTGGTGAGCTCTCAGATGAACTCTGTGTCTCTTGTCCCAGATGAAGGAAAAAGAAAGCTGAAAGTGGGGAACCACCACGTGTCCTGCAAAAGCAGCTGCAAACGCCTCCCTCTCCTGGGTCACTGCCCCAGCTGGGGTGGGCAGGCTGTGACGGTGCAGGCGGTGGTCAGTGCAGGCGGTGGTCAGACTGCAACAGAGGCCGGGATCCCAGATGCAGGAACCGGGAGAAACAGTCACAGCGAGGAGAAAAAAAAGCAGCAGCTCAGACAGAAGCCCCAGCAGTGCCAGCAGAGCCACTTCTCTCCTCAGCAGCCACCGCTCCTGCCTGCCACGGAGCTAAGAAAAAAAGATGTCCCCAAAAAACAAAAGAGACAAACCTGCCCCCATCCAAGTGATCAGTAGTTAACTACTTCTTTTGTTAACTGCTGGCATGGGCAGTTAGTGGCAGGGGAGAGAATTTACATAATAATCCCAAACTACAACATTTTCCACCCCTAAATTCTCTTCCATGCCAATACTCTACGTTAAACTTAATTTTTTAAAAATATTTAAATGTTTACAAATACAGTAATATAAGTCGTTTACCTAGAGATAAGTTCCCCTTGAGGTATACATTGTGTCTCTCCATCTTTCTGCATCACCCACCAGGTGGAACCAGATCCTTGAGCAAAGACAACCCCACAAATGGGTTTGCTTTTGCCTGAGGCAGGGTTAATCCAGACTGTTTTCCCTAGCATACTTTTCAGGTGTATTACAGGGTCTTTATCTACAGTGTGAAGGGGTTCTGATTGGGCAGGACCGGCTCGATTGACAGAGCCTCTATTGTTGACTAACCATGTAGCTTTTGCTAAGTGTTGATCCCAGTGTTTGAAAGTCCCTCCACTCAATGCCTTCAAAGTGGTTTTCAACAGTCCATTACACCGCTCAACTTTCCCGGCAGCTGGTGCATGGTAGGGGATATGATACACCCACTCAATGCCATGTTCTCTCGCCCAGGTAGCAACTAAGCTGTTTTTGAAATGAGTTCCATTATCTGACTCAATTCGTTCTGGGGTGCCATGTCGCCACAGGACTTGTTTTTCCAGGCCTAGGATGGTGTTTCGGGCAGTGGTGTGAGGCACTGGGTGTGTCTCCAGCCACCCTGTGGTTGCTTCCACCACGGTGAGCACATAGCGCTTGCCTTGGCGGGTCTGTGGCAGTGTGATGTAGTCAACCTGCCAGGCCTCCCCGTACTTATACTTATCCCAGCGTCCACCATACCACAGGGGCTTCACTCTCTTAGCCTGCTTAATGGCAGCACATGTCTCGCAGTCGTGGATAACCTGAGAGATAATGTCCATGGTTAAATCCACCTCTCAGTCTCGTGCCCATTTATAAGTGGCATCTCTGCCCTGATGGCCCGAGGCATCATGGGCCCATCGAGCCAAGAACAGCTCTCCCTTGTGCTGCCAGTCTAGATCTGTCTGTGATACTTTCACTTGCGCAGCTCGGTCTGCCTGTTGGTTTTTGAGATGTTCCTCATTGGCCCGATTTTTGGGCACGTGTGTGTCTACGTGGTGGACTCTCACAATCAGCTTCTCTACTCGGGTGGCGATGTCTTGCCATATATCAGCAGCCCAAATGGGTTTTCCTTTGCGTTTCTAATTGGTTTTCTTTCATCGGTCTAACCATCCCCAGAGAGCATTGGCCACCATCCATGAGTCAGTGTAGAGGTAAAGCTTTGGCTATTTCTCTCATTCAGCAATGTCCAGAGCCAACTGCACGGCTTTAAGCTCTGCAAACTGACTCGACCCACCTTCTCCTTCAGTAGCTTCTGCAACTTGTCGGGTGGGACTCCATACAGCTGCTTTCCATTTGCGATTAGTCCCTACAATGCGACAGGAGCCATCAGTGAAGAGGGCATAGCGTATTTCTTCTGGCAATTGATTGTATGGTGGAGCTTCTTCCTCACGTGTTACCTGCTCTTCATCTGCTAGACCAAAATTTTTACCTTCAGGCCAGTTCGTGATGATTTCCAGGATTTCAGGGCGATTTGATTTTCCCATACGGGCGTGCTGCGTAATTAGGGCAATCCACTTGCTCCAGGTAGCATCAGTGGCGTGACGTGTAGAGGCAGCCTGTCCTCACAACATCCACTTCAGCACTGGTAGTCGAGGTGCCAGAAAGAGCTGTGCTTCTGTGCCAATCACCTCTGAGGCGGCTTGAACTCCTTCATAGGCGGCTAGGATTTCTTTCTCTGTTGGGGTATAGTTGGCTTCAGATCCTCTGTAGCTTTGGCTCCAGAATCCAAGTGGTCGGCCTCGAGTCTCACCACGCACCTTCTGCCAAAGGCTCCAAGACAGGCCATTATTCCCGGCGGCGGAGTAGAGCATGTTCTGTATGTCTGGTCCTGTCCTGACTGGTCCAAGGGCTACAGCCTGAGCAATTTCATGCTTGATCTGGTCAAAGGCTTGTTGCTGCTCAGGGCCCCAGTGGAAATCATTCTTCTTACGGGTTACCAAGTAGAGAGGGCTTACGATCTGACTGTATGCTGGGATATGCATCCTCCAGAACCCTATGGCACCCAGGAAGGCTTGTGTTTCCTTTTTGCTGGTAGGTGGAGACATTGCTGTTGTCTTATTGATGACTTCTGTTGGAATCTGATGGCATCCATCCTGCCACTTCACTCCCAGGAACTGGTTCTCTTGGGCTGGTCTCTTAACCTTACTCCGTTTGATGGCAAAGCCAGCTCCCAAAAGGATCTGGATGATTTTCTTTCCTTTCTGAAAAACTTCTTCTGCTGTGTCTCCCCAGACAATTATGTCATCAATGTATTGCAGGTGTTCTGGAGCCTCACCCTTCTCCAGTGCAGTCTGGATCAGTCCATGACAGATGGTGGGACTGTGTTTCCACCCCTGGGGTAGTCGGTTCTAGGTGTACTGCACGCCCCTCCACATAAAAGCAAACTGTGGTCTGCACTCTGGTGCCAGAGGAATGGAGAAGAACGCATTAGCAATGTCAATAGTGGCATACCACTTTGCTGCCCTGGACTCCAGTTCATACTGGAGCTCCAGCATGTCCGGCACAGCGGCACTCAGCGGTGGGGTAACTTCATTCAAGCCACGATAGTCTACAGTCAATCTCCATTCTCCATCAGACTTACGCACAGGCCAGATGGGGCTGTTGAAGGGTGAGTGGGTTTTGCTGACCACCCCTTGGCTCTTCAGTTCACGGATCATTTTATGGATGGGAATCACGGCATCGCAGTTCGTTCGGTATTGCCGACGGTGCACTGTCGTGGTGGCAATTGGCACTTGCTGTTCTTCAACTTTCAACAGTCTGACAGCAGAAGGACTTTCTGAGAGACTTGGCAGTGAGCTCAATTGTTCAATTCCTTCTGTCTGTACAGTGGCTATTCCAAAAGCCCATCTATGCTCCTTTGGGTCCTTAAAATATCTATTCTTGAGGTAGTCAATGCCCAGGATACATGGGGCGGCTGGACCAGTCACAATGGGGTGTTTCTGCCAATCTTTCCCTGTCAAGCTCACTTCAGCTTCTAGCACAGTCAACTATTGAGATCCCCCTGTCACCCCAGAAATAGAAATAGTTTCTGAGCCCACATGTCCTGATGGCATTAATGTGCATTGAGCGCCAGTATCAACCAAAGCCTTATACTTTTGTGGATCTGATGTACCAGGCCATCGAATCCACACAGTCTAATAGACACGGTTGTTCCGTGCCTCTACCTGGCTAGAGGCAGGGCCCCTCTAACACTGATCCTCGTCATAGCGGTCAGAACCTTTTCTCAATGAGTACACTTGGGAGGTGCTTTCCTGTGGGTCAGATTCTTGCTCATGGGAAACTGGGACTGCACTTACTCTCACTGACTTTCTTCCATTCTCTTTCAGTTCTTGTACTCGGGCTGCAAGGGCACGGGTGGGTTTCCCATCCCACCGTCCCATGTCTTCTCCATGTTTGGCCAGGAAGTACCACATCTCAGTTCGTGAGGTCTGTCCACTTCCTCTGGTTGGGGGGCGTCTGGCTCTTACTTTAGAGGTTCTCATTCTCACTGGTGCCACTTGGAGACTTTCCTTAATTTCTTCTCTGATCACTTCTACTTCTGCAGGCAGCGTCTTGAACTCTTAACCGATGTCTCTACAGCAGAAATACGGGCCTGCATTGGGCTGTGGGTCATGCCTTCGTATATCCGCAGCTTTTTTGCTACAGCACTCACTGTTTTTTGGTTCTTTTCCTTATACATGGATGCCAGGAAATCGGTGTATTCAGCTGGCCCCGAGTGTGAAAGGTTCCACCACATATGTGGTGTGTACCTGACCTTGTCAGGGTCATTATTGGTTTGCTCACCCCTTCCAAAAAGCACGTCCATCATCTCCCTCAGACGTAAAATTCCTTCTTCCATCGTCTTCCAAGTCTTCTTAATGTGATGTTCCTGCAGAATTTCTCTATAAACAAACTTCTCTCTTACACTCGTTAGAAGTCGTGCCCAGAGTGAAAGGGGCTTTGATTCCCTCACGAACACCTGTTCAATAGCCACATCCTGGGCCAGAGCCCCCAAAAACCTGGCTTCAGCACCATCCAGTTGTAAGGTTTCACCCATAAGGTCCCAAACTCGGATCAACCAAGTCAGGATGGGCTCGCCCAGGTGTCGAGCAATGTCTTTCCGCAAACTACGGAGATTATCAAATGACAATGACTCAGTGATGATCTCAGGCTCTGGGTTTGCTTGCTGTGGAGGTGCAGCAGCCCCCTCATCGTCCGCTGGATGGTCTGATTTGGTCTTATATTTGCTTTTCTGGATAGGGGCAACTTCTATAGGCTTGGACTGTCCTCCTGGTTTAGCCTCGTCTTGCGTCATTGTAACATCAGAGGTTTTACCCTCTTCTTCTTTTTTAGCCCCATTCTGCATCACTGTAACGTCAGGGGTTTTATTCTCTTCCTTGTCCCCCTTCACTGTGGCATCAGGGGTTTTATTCTCTTCCTTTTCCCCCTTCACTGTGGCATCAGGGGTTTTATTCTTTTGCTTTTCCCCATTCACTGTGACATCAGGGGTTTTATTCTCTTGCTTTTCCACCTTCACTGGGCTGGGCTTCTGAATGCGTTCTCGAAAAACTCTGGCCCTGCCTTCAAACATACTGTAGGCTGCAGGGATACAACCTTGCAGAAAAACCACAAAGAGCAAGATATCTCTGGCATCCAGGGAGAATTTAAACATCTCAAAAGCTGTTGTAGCAGACTTGAATGGGGAATGGACAAAGGGTTGGGAGAAAAAATTCCCCATTGTTCTTTTTTAAGGGTCCGTACTATTATCACTGAATCCCCAGAGGTAGCAGCTTAGGTTACGGCAGGAAAACAGTCTGGAGAACACCACCCACATGACATCTAAAGGCATCGAATTCATGGCACCATAAATCCAGAGTAAGAACTCAATAATAATTGTGGCTATTTGAGTTTTACTCATTGATTTGTTGATAAGACTTAAACTTGCCGCTCCTTTTGGCATGAATTTGTACCAACAAAAAGACAATATATTATACAGGATGGTCCTGATGAACCCTAAACTCAATACCCACATGGTGCCACAAGAACAGTTATCCTTCTTTGTTTACAAGCCCCAAACGTTGGGCGCCAAAAATATGTCTTGGTTTGAGGGGAAAAAAAACCCCAAAATGTTTACCCACAAGCGGGGGAGGGGGCCTTTTCCACAATAATCACGCCACTCTTTATCAAATTTAAGAAAAAAAGAATTTTAATAGAAGAAGGATAACTGTTCTTAACTGCTATATATAGACTAGTGCAAACCGCTTCCCCAACACCACAAGAGAAAGAAAAACAAAAACAAAAATAAAACCCAGCAGGTTTTCCTCCAGGAGGAAAAGTTATACTTAAGCAGTGTCAAATGTCACAGTCCGGCTGGCTGCGGAATGAGTTCCCAGTAGTTCCCAGTCCCTCTCCAGCGAGACAGATGAGTGGTGAGCTCTCAGATGAACTCTGTGTCTCTTGTCCCAGATGAAGGAAAAAGAAAGCTGAAAGCGGGGAACCACCACGTGTCCTGCAAAAGCAGCTGCAAACGCCTCTCTCTCCTGGGTCACTGCCCCAGCCGGGGCGGGCAGGCTGTGACAGTGCAGGCGGTGGTCAGTGCAGGCGGTGGTCAGACTGTAACAGAGGCCAGGATCCCAGATGCAGGAACCGGGAGAAACAGCCACGGCGAGGAGAAAAGCAGCAGCTCAGACAGAAGCCCCAGCAGTGCCAGCAGAGCCACTTCTCTCCTCAGCAGCCACCGCTCCTGCCTGCCACGGAGCTAAGAAAAAAAGATGTCCCCAAAAAACAAAAGAGACAAACCTGTTCCCATCCAAGTGATCAGTAGTTAACTACTTCTTTTGTTAACTGCTGGCATGGGCAGTTAGTGGCAGGGGAGAGAATTTACATAATAATCCCAAACTACAACAATGTGGCATCCTATACTACTTTCTTTTGTAATCACAGAATGGCACATTTCAACAAAAGGAAGTTATTGTTTATTAATTATAAGTAAATGCTTTTTTTTTAATAAACGAGCAGACCTGGAAATTTATTTTATGGTTTAGCAGGCATAGGGGTATTCAGTCAAAGGTTAGAACTGATGATCTTAGAGATCTTTTCCAACCTTAATGATTCTACAATCCTATGAATTTCATTACTGTTAAGTCTTAAATAAGCAATTTACCCTGAAGTGTATATATTGGATGATGAAACCATGAAGTGTAAAAAACCGTTATACATTAATATACAATATTATCACATTTTATGCATGCAATATGATTAACAATGTACATAGGATAACTTACTATGGTAACTAAAAAAACTCATAGAGAATTAGTCAGAGTTCTGTTTTTCCAGATGTTTTACTGAAGTATGAAAACAAAGAGTCCTGACGCACTTTGTTGGTTGGACATTAGGAGTTTCTGAAGATATTCTAAATGAGCTATCTATATCACAAATGGTTTTAGCTATGTTAATCATGCTTGGATCTTTGAAACAGAGACAAAATTTGCATTATTAGTTTTTCTCTTGACTAGGCTACTGATGAAAATATTTCATATCTATACAGAAAAACATATTTTTAGAAACATAGTTTTGAACTGGATTGTATTAAGATATTATTTACACCTGTTTAGATCTGATATTAACCTCTGGAAAATAAGTTATTTATCCCTTGTAGTTTACTGTAATTTTTTTTCCCCAATCAATGAGGAACACAAAATGTACTAAGTTATTTTTGCAAGTGAGTTTCCCACATTTTAAATAGATACTATTTAACTAAACAATGTTTCATTCCTACATGCTCTGCCAATAGCAAATAATGAAATCTTGAACCAGGACAAATGACAAAGCCTCAAATTCTTGAGAAGATACTGCAGTGCTATTACTATCCCTGAGCATTCCCTGCAAAGGGAGATTGAAAATAGGATTTGCAAATGCAAAAAAAAAATGCTCCCTATTTAAAGGTTTTCCTTTAAAAATTTTTTTAACCTTTTCCTTCCCCTTAAAATGCAAAAGGATTTTTTAGGTAGTCCAAGTTATGTTGACTAGCCAGACCCTATGAATTTCTCAGAGCACTCAGATTTCCACTGTACTTTTGTAGGGAGAGTTAAATTACACCTCTGTATCATAACTAGAAGAAAGCAATTTATATGGAGGAATGGGGAGTGGATAGTGTGTAAGTAATGAGGAGATGGAAATCATTAAGGTTTTAGCAGTGAGCTCTAGGAATATAATTTCCCAGTATTTCTTTAAATATTTTCCACTTGGTGACAGTATTTTGGATATTTTTGGAATAAATCCAATTGTTATAAAAATTGACCTTTTGTAGGCCATTTTACAAGTTTCAGCCAACTAATTCACCTTTAGAGAGAAATATTAGTACATGTTTTGTGTCTCTGCTTCCTGCATATCCTTATCTAAGTACATCACTTTAAGATTCACCTCATTTAGTATAGTGTGAATGCAAGAGTATGCTGACAATTAAGCTGTGAGTACGCCTTTGCCTCTATGACCTATGTGATTCTTATTGTATAGATTAACAATATGATACCAAAAATGCAGGGAGAGGTGAAAAAAAAGCATGATCAGCTACATATTTAAACTATTTCTACTGCCCATGCACAAAGGAGAAAAAAGTTCACCATTATGACTCCTCTGAACTCTTTTTACTTCTATTTTCTTCAGTTTTGAATATTAGCATGAAATGGCATACGAGGGATACCCGTTGTGATGTACAGCCTTTCAAAACCTCACTATGGAGGTACATTCTGATACCCACAAGACACTTTCTCCTTGTGCCCCAGTTAACAGAAGACCAGAAAAAGACAACTTTCACAGAATATTATGAGTTGGAAGGAACTCACAAGTATTATTGAGTCCAACTCTTAGCCCTGCACAGGACCATCCCCAAGAACCACACCATTTGCCTCAGAGTATCATCCAAACACTTCTTGAACTCAGCTGGGCTAGGTGCTGTGACCACTTCCCTGGGAAGCCTGTTCCAGTACCCAATCACCCTGTGAGTGAAGAACCTTTTTCTAATACCCAACCTAAACCTCCCCTGACACAACTTCAGGCCATTTCCTTGGGTCCTGTCACTGGTCACAACAGGGAAGAGATCAGTGCCTGTACCTCCTCTTCCCCTCAGAAGGCAACTGTATGTCCTTTTGCTTTCTGTGCACAGAACTACAAAAACATCACTGCTGATAGTGCTGAGTAATTGTCCATTTCTGTAATTATGGACAAAGTCAAAATAACAGTGTAAAAGAAAGGAAATGTCAAGTTGAAAATGAGTCAGCAGTGCCCTGGCAGCCAGAAGGGCCAACCGTATCCTGGGGGGCATCAGGCACAGCATCACCAGCTGGCTGAGGGAGGGGATTTTCCCATTCTGCTCTGCACTGGGGCAGCCTCACCTTGAATATGGTGTGCAGTTTTGGATACTGCAATATAAGAAAGATATTAAGCCTTTAGAAAATAATCAGTGAAGATGGTGAAGGGCCTTGAGAAGAAGACATGTGTGAAGCAACTGAGGGCACTTGGTCTGTTCAGCCTGGAGAAGAGAAGACTTAAGGGAGACCTCATTGAAGTCTACAACTTGTCAAACTGCTCTCCATCATCTTCCAACAGTCCTGGCTCTCTAGGGAGGTCCCAGATGACTGGAAGTTGGCAAATGTCACCCCAATCCACAAAAAGGACTGCAAGCAGGACCCTGGCAACTACAGGCCTGTCAGCCTGACCTCTGTGCCTGGCAGGGTTATGGAGCAGTTCATCCTGAGTGCAATCACACAGCACCTTCAGGGTGGACAAGGGATTAGACCCAGACAGCATGGGTTTAGGAGGGGCAGGTCCTGTCTGACCAACCTGATCTCTTTCTACAATCAGGAGCCCCACCTGGTGGATGAGGGGAAGGCTGTGGATGTGGTCTATCTGAACTTCAGCAAGGCCTTTGACACTGTCTCCCATAATATACTCCTGGAAAAGCTAGTAGCCCGTGGCTTGGACAAGCGTACCCTCTTCTGGATTAGGAGCTGGCTGGAGGGTCGGGCCCAGAGAGTGCTGGTGAATGGAGCTGCATCCAGCTGGCGGCCGGTCACTAGTGGTGTTCCCCGGGGGTCTGTGTTGGGTCCAGTCCTGTTTAACCTCTTTATTGATGATTCAGATGAGGGGATTGAGTCCATCATCAGCAAATTTGCTGATGCCACCAAGTTGGGAGGGAGTGTTGACCTGCTGGAAGGCAGGAGGGCTCTGCAGAGGGATCTGGATAGACTTGAGAGATAGGCTGATTCCAATGGGATGAAGTTCAGTAAGGCCAAGTGCCAGGTCCTGCACTTTGGCCACAACAACCCCCTGCAGCGCTACCGGCTGGGCACAGAGTGGCTGGAGAGCAGCCAGGCAGAAAGGGACCTTGGGGTAGTAACTGACAGGAAGCTCAACCTGAGCCAACAGTGTGCCCAGGTGGCCAAGAAGGCCAATGGGATCCTGGCCTGTATCAAAAATAGCATAGCCAGCAGGACCAGGGCAGTGATCCTTCCCCTGTACTCTGCGTTGCTGAGGCCACACCTTGAGTATTCTGTTCAGTTCTGGGCCCCTCAGTTCAGGAAATATATTGAGGAGCTGGAGCAGGACCAGAGAAGAGCTACAAGGCTGGTGAAGGAACTGGAGCACAAGTCCTGTGGGGAGAGGCTGAGGGAGCTGGTGTTGTTTAGCCTGGAGAAGAGGAGGCTCAGAGGTGACCTCATCACTGTCTAGAACTACCTGAAGGGAAGTTCTAGCCAGGTGGAGGTTGGTCTGTTCTCCCAGGCACTCAGCAATAGGACAAGGGGGCACAGGCTCAAGCTCTGCCAGGGGAAATTTAAGTTGGATATCAGAAAAAAATTCTTTCCAGAGAGAGTAATCAGGCATTGGAATGGCCTGCCCAGAGAGGAGGTGGATTCACCATCCCTGGAGATTTTTAAACTGAGTTTGGACATGGCACTGAGTGCTATGATCTGGTAAATGGACTGGAGTTGTACCAAGGGTTGGACTTGATGATCTCAGAAGTCTTTTCCAACCCAATCGATTCTATGATTCTATGATTCCTCATGAGAGGAAGAGGAGGGCCAGACACTGATCTCTTCTCTGTGGTGACCAGTGACAGCAGTTGAGGAAATGGCTAAACAAGTGTCAGGAGAGGTTTAGGTTGGATAGTGGAAAAAAGTTCTTTGTCCAGAGAGTGGCTGGGCACTGGAAGAGGCTCCTCAGGGAAGTGGTTCAGATGACCACGCGTAACTGAGTTCAAAAAGTGTTTGGAGACTCTTCTTGGGCACATGGTGTGCTTCTTGGGGATGGTCCTGTACGTCCTACGAGAGTCAGACTCAATGATCCTGATAGATCCCTTCCAACTCAGCATATCCTACAATTCTGTGAGTCTACAACTTGTTTTGGTGGCTTACTGCATCATACAACCCTAGTAAATGAAAAAGAAACCCCTTAGGAACTTCCCTTTATGCTCAGAAGTTTTGCTTTTGCTTTCTTTTTCTTTAAATTGAAATTATCATTTATAAACATATCTCAGTTGTGAAAGTTTGTTACATTCATGGACTTCGCATCACCTAAGCCTATTGGAGTAGGAAGAGGAGGCATGTCTCCTTCTGCTGGAGGCATGTCTGTCTTTTTTCTGCTTACAGCTTACAGCAGAAATAGAGGCCAAAATATTTGATCAATGTCAGTGGATGGCAATGCTCTGAAAATTGGAGCGCGGGTCTTCAGGTCTGAGAGGCATCGTGGCTGTAGGCTTGCAGTGGTATGAGCTCTTCTAGCCCGCCTCTGGAAGCCTGGAATGGCTCCCTCCTGCAGCCATCCCAGCACAGCTCCCGAAGGAAGAATCACGCTTGAGGCTAGGTGGCAACAGAAGCAGCAAGGTTTATTGGGGTGCCCGGCTTACAAAGGGATCAAGGGAGGTTTCTAGAACATGGGAGGAGAAAGGGGAGGGATGAAGCTCCCCATTGGTGCAAGCATAAGCAGAGGGGAATGGGGAATAGGGATCGGAACAGAACCTTATATGGGAATGTACTGCAATGCACCAAACTGGGACCAATTGGGGAAGGGTTGGTGGGAAAAATCCTAGGGGTTTATGGGAAGAAGAACCTGGATAGGTACTACTATGAGGAAAAATACAATGGATAGACATGATGACATTGCAGTATCAAACTGGGGAAACATCCCTATAAGAAACATGACGGTTAGAGTCCTAATAAATTTCATGTTGGGTATTAACATCCAGGGCCCCATGCTCCATCACCTCAACATCTTCATTGATCCATCTTTTGTGCTATTCCTACCATTTTACAAAGTTCAGGTCTATCCCAACAGATCAATAGCATCCTGGCAGCACTGAACAAAGGACCAACTGCAGTGCTGTTTAAACACCTTGGTACCCGACAGGGGTTGAAGAGCCAGTAGGACCTGTGATGTTTGAAAGCACTGGACTGGTAAAATTGTCTAAAGACATGTTTCATTTCACTTTATTTAATTTCATAGATGTTGTTCCATCACAATCTTGCTGTTATTTCTATCTGTTGTTTGAGGAATTATTAAGTGATCCAACAATATTTGCTGAACAATAATCATCTAACTTTCAGATTTGTTTTTACTTTGACCAAAATAGTGATTTTCTTTATTACTTCTTAGTGAAATCATAGATGAAACAATTTTTCATAAATCTAGTACTTCCTTGGGTTCATAAAAGAAGAACAAGCACACTTCCTTTTTAAACAAACAAACAAACAAACAAACAAACAAACAAACAAACTACGTGTCACATAAAATGTCCTGGCTGAAAGTACTTCACCACATCAACGTTTGTCTTTCTCTTTCTTATAAACCTTTTTGGAAAATGGCCTTTGTGCAGGGGGTGGTGGGGGTGGTGTGTGCACATCTGTAGAATGAAAGACAATTCATGAGATGGAATGAGATAATGATTTATCCTTTGGTAGGAAACTATTGTTTCAGATCATACTGATAGTACCTGGTATATTGTTCAATGGGCTGAGAGACTATTTACAGGAAAACACCTCTATCATCACTATCATCACTGCATTTTGCCTCCTTGGAAATCAGCATACAAAGAAAAAAAGATTACAGTATTCTTTCATGCTACATCTTTTAAATAGTCTTTGCTCAAAGTGAACCCACAAAACCAGCTGCCGCTCACTAGAGAATCTGCAGGGGCAAACTGTTGTAAATGTGCTGTGATATGGCATGCTATTTACAGAGAATTATGGAATTCTTGGGACTTTTACCTCCTTAATTATGTGAAAAGAGCGGACAATCATACCACTGTCATTTGAATATTTATCCTTCTGATCCCAAGGTCATTGCTGTTCTTGAAAGGACAACCAATGCCTTCTGCTACTCTTCCTGAAGACCTCCAATATGACATATTTATGACCTATTTCTTAGAACCAGATAACACAGTGACTTGCCCTTTTCTTTCCTTTGAAGTTCCATATCCTCAAAATCTTTAAGAAAAACAGACTCCAAATTTTAGCTATAAACCAGCTCCTTCTGAGATCCATTTTACACCTTGCAGAATCAAAATGAATTGGACCTAAGAAGGGAGAAGTGCAACAATGCCTAGCCAACCAAGCATTTAGGTACCGAAAGCTGTATCAAGAAAATATTCAGTGGGATACCCTGTGTTTAGAACTGCTTCCTGCCTCAGTGCCCCCAGCTTCTAAAGGATATCCTGTGAAAGAGTGTAGGTGCTGAATGCAATAAAACAATGTTCTGATGTATCGTGTTTTGCTACAGCCTCATTCTCAATGTATTGAGCAAGAATGTGTTGACCTGTCTGGGATCTCAAAAAATACAGCTTAGGTAATATTATGTACTTCCCCTTTGCCCCATTACATGTATAAGCACAAGTGTACTTCTGGAATGAAAGGCGGAGGAATTTGGGAGTTAGAAAGGTTCATGACAGAGGTGTTTGAGGAGAGAATAAGGTAAATCTGGAAAACAGGACAGGAATGAAAGAGGAAATAAAAAGGTAGTTAAGGGTCTTGGAAGAGAAGAGAGAAGCTGGAATTTTAGAAAGGATAGTGACTTGACAGAGAGAAAGGAGACATTAGAGGATGTAAGAAGTAGATGATTCCTGAAAGACACTGTAGGGTATTGGTTGTAAAGGAATGTAAAACTTAACAGAGGGGGAAGAAACCCATTTGTTGCAAAACCGAAGAAGAGTTCACAGTACCAAACCCAGAGGAGGGAAGTAAAAGGAAGTCTGGAGAAGAAACAGTCTTATTTCTTTGTCTTCTGGTTTGTTTGGTTTTTGGTTTTTTTTGTTTTTTTTTTTTTAAGTCATAACTGCAACCTCAATATGCATAACCTACCTGAGATTAAAAACATGAATCAGGTTGTGATCATTCCATAAACACTGGAGTTGAAATTTATTACCCCTGTTGTGTCCTTTTTGCCTTCTGAGTGAAGGAACAAACTGAGAAAACACCAGCAAATTCTTAGGTTGTGGGTTTGATTTTCACCAGTTCATATTTGTGCCAGCTTGGGTCTATTAAAAGAAAAATTACATGGAGGTCATTGAACACTATTTGCATCAAAAAAAGATGTCTGCTGAAGTTCATAATGAATGGGTTGTCATTTTTATAGCACAACTTTGAATAGTTTTTTTCTGTTGTTGAAAAAAACCTGTGACTAATATGTGATTTCCTTCAAAGGGTTAGTTTAATGTGGAAAAGTGCTTTTCAATATTGTAAAAAATGGCACTCGAGTTTATTGATAATCTGGACTCAATAACACAGATTTAATATTTCCATTCCTTTTTCACAAATAACTTCCTTGGCTAAAATATAGATTTTTCTCATTGTCCTAATTTCTGTTTTAATTGAATTGCTGAGAATGAAAATCATTAGCAAATGCTGTGTGGTGAGCAGATTTGTTTGGATAATGTGGTTTTAACACCTCTTGTTCTGCCCAAAATACATAGTCTTCCATAAAAAGATGTGATAGTGCATAGTTATATATGACATTCTGTAACAGTAAATGTTCAGTGGGCTTGCATTCAGTGATTAATAGATGGGATGGAAGGAAACATCAACTGAAACAACAGAAAGGTAATACAAGCAGTGATTATAAGAAAAATATTTTTAGTGTTTTAGTGAAATTCAGCAATTTGTTTATGCAGGTCAGACAAATTATAATGTAGAAACATGTCCTCCTGACATCAGGATTCATGGACTTTGCAGTATTTTATATGTGAAATTGAAAACAAGTTGAACACCCTGCTTATGAAAAGTGCTGGAATAGCAGCACTTGAACTTCAGGACAGCCCTAAATACTTCAGAATTCTTTATCTAGATTGACCTGTCTTTAAACTTGCACCTTCCTCTGGAGCAACTGCATTCAGAAATGAAAGAATAACATGACTTTTCCTAAAGTCCTGTGTTTGAACATAATTATCAAATATGACACCATTTTTTGTAATGGAAACACTAGTCATGGACAGTTTTCTATATTTTTAATTAGGGAACACATTCTATGAAGTTAATGGCGATTAGGTTGAGGAGAAAAATTACTTTAATTGAATCTGTATAAATTGAAAAGATTCAATAGAAGAGGTTAAACTTGGCTATCCTGAGATTGATTTAAAGCCAAGACAGCACATGACAAGGTCCACTCTAGCCAAAAATATCCCTCTTTTAGTACTATAGATATTTGTCTATACTATTGTTGAAATATTTATAGGTCCACAGCAATAATGACCTTTAAATATTAACTCTAGGGAATTGTAAGGAGAGAGATGCTGAAAAGAATTTTGAACTTTTGTTGTCCTTTTTCACATTCCATCTTGCAAGGTTTCCTAATGCAGCACCTCTGCTGGGACAACCCATTTCTTGCCTCCCAGTTCTTGTCTGTGCCTCTTGATTTACAAGCAGAAAGGAGGCAACATGAGAGGAATGGAGAAACACTCCCTGCCTGAGATGACTGAGCAGCTTCTTCTATAACACTCCTGTATTCAAGAAGCAAAAGGTTCAAGGCTGGGAAATAAACTGACTTTTCATTTGCCTCCCTCTACCCACCCTGTTCAGTACCTTAACAGCACAGCACTGCCATACAAGAAGTGATCTGAACCTCCTCGAAGTTTCAAAGAAGGGAACAGATTAATGAGACTTCACTTGGACCAGTTGCCATTAGTTTGTGCAATCCTCTGTTTTCTAGAAAGCATTTTTGGATACTTTTAGACAAAAGCAGTTTTTACTATGTAAACTATCCAGCAGTGTCTCCTTAGAAACTGTAAGTCAGTGTTCAAGTGAAAGTGAATCACTTACACTGTTAGTATCTTCCCAAGTTTTCAAATATCTTTATTCTGCTACTTATCACTAACTACATCAAGTAGTGTACCAAGATTCAGATCAAATAGTGTTATAGAGACTGTGATCTCTGACTTCTTGAGTGCAAAACGGTGCCTTTAGTCTCCTTAGTGCATGTTGAGCAACCATTAAATAATCACACGCCCTAAGTAATGCATAGTGTCTAATTTTTATTGTTTTAAAAGATGCAAACTAACAAGCTGTCATCAGGATATTGGTTTTCCTTTATTGTATTACATTTTCTTCTTCTGATTTTAGGAAATATTTTTGAGAGTCTAGTCTTAGCTGTCTGCTGCTGTCCTTAAAATTTAGTGGTACCCTTCTTCCCTTAAGGTTACATTTTGAATCCAGACTTAAAAAAACCTAAACAAAAGAAAACAAAACCAAAACCTAAAAAATTCCATCTGCTACACTGTATTCAAATTGAAGACAAATTTTGAAACAGATCTCCTGCACCTGTGTGCATACATACATTATATGCATGCCTGCATGATATTCAAGAATAATGCCATGACACTGTGTTCTGTATTCTAACTATATCCTTTCTACATAGTAAGCAGAGGTCTCACAACATCTGAGATACTCCAAATAGTCCAGAAATAATAGACAAAGCTGCCTCCTCTATCTACAAGTATTATTTACATCTTTCCCTACATAAGCTGTTCTTTTCAGTTTGTGGCACACACTGTAGTGCACTTTTATAAAGCTGATTCTGTTTCATCATCTCCAAGTCCCTGCAGGTTTTCGTGCACTGTGAGATTACTTATTAGTTTTCTCAGCCTCTTGCTCTTTCCACTTAAAACCTCCAAACTTCCACTACCCTGCTAGCTTGGGTCTATGGTAGAGCATGTGGTGTGATTGGCCTGTTCATCTCCCTCATCTTTCAAACATCCATTTCCACTGCAGTAAAATTAGAACAAGGTTTGAGACCTGTAGGATAGGAGACCTGAATCCTTTGAAACACATTTAAAATGTGCTAGTGCATACAGAAGTTGTTTGGGTACCAGGCAGATCATGCAAGTATATAAAGCCTCACTTCCTTAAGACAGCAGGGAAAAAATAGAAAATGTGACAAAAATTATCATTAAAAACCACGAGGAAAATCACTTTCCTCTCCATACCTTTGTCTCTAACTACTTAAGTTTCATTAGTTAAAAGATTTATACAAATCACCAATGTTTACAAGATGGAGACAATTAATGAGGATGTCTGCTGAGGTACTAAATCAACACTGAAAAGATGTGTATACAAACTGAATTAGTTGAACAATTTTTTTCCGTATAGATAACATGTGTTTACTTGTCTATTACTGTTTTATTATTTTTAAAAATAGGAGCCCCAAGTGAATGTGGTTGATAAATCAGAATTTTCAAGTATCAGCAGTGCAACTCAGGAACATTTCTCATAATCATTTCGTAAGCCAATGCCTAAAATATGTATTAATGCAGTTTTGTGACAGATCATCTGTTAGATTTCAGCTAACAGCTTGTCATACGTTAATCATAAAAAATTGTAAAATATGGCTATCATAATGTATGAAAAAAAGGGAGAGGCAACTAGACAGTAACCTTCCTAATCTACCTCTCCCACTTCCCCTCGCCTTCCTGATTTTGCTGTGTACTAACCTAATATCCACTGGTTCCACTTGTTAATGGAATGTCCTACTGTGCTGAAGAGCTTAGTGGGATGGTATTTACCAAGACTGCAAGCAATAATACATGGCAGACAGAGGAGAGGAAAATAACACTCAACACTATAAAAAGAGTACCATTTAATATATGAAATTCATGAAACTGAGACATGAAGGTGTATGTTTGGTCCTTTACTTGAAGAGCTATGGCAGAAATCACTCAAGAGTATGGTCCCAGATAGGTATCCAGACAACCAGCAGGGAAGCTGACCTGTTTCACTTCCTCTCTTGTTTTAAATCTGCACTCACATCCTGTACTTCACATTAGACTTGCACTGCTGGTATGTAGCCTCCATGAGGGCTCTGAAAGCAGCTGCGGGAGCAGGAAGAACAGGATTTAAACAGTTAATTTTGAATGTAGAGAGAAAGATGAATATTTTTTATAAAACCTCTGAGGTTTTATACATGATACTTATTTCCAAAAAAAGCATCTTCTTTCTTCCACCTAAAATAAAAAAAAAGTAAAAAAGTAAAAAAAAATAATAGAACACTCCTATCTTCCACAGCTACTTCAAGTGCTATTTTAGAGATTGCTCAGTGTTTTACAGGAAACATTTCAAAGTTAATAAAATTTGTAAATGTATTTCCAATTCAATGCTGTACTAACCTCAGAGTAACATACTGTTGCAATCTTGGCAAAAACAGAGCACAGGCATAGAATGCCGTGTTTGAATTTTTTATGTTGGAAAAAAAATCCACCTTAATGAGTACTTTGTAACAAATTAATTATGCTTCTTGCTGTGTTATCTCTTCTTAACAGGGAAAGAATGTTAAAGGACTACTAACAAACCACATATATACATATATGCATATATATGTGTACACTACTATCTTAAATACAGAATTTATGCTATTGAAACCAAATGGTGATATGCAGTACAATGACCATAAGTATACAGTGTTTTAATGCTCCTTCATGAATTTAGGTTATTTTCCTTTTTTTTTTTTTAGCCACACTACAAAATCGGGAAATCTGATAAATAATATTAATGAGATCTGGTTCCAATACTTCTATTGAAAGAAATTAATTTCTTCCTAATGTGGTGCATTTATTCCTAATGTGTACTGTGAGACTGACTGAACAGAAGGAATAGCTGTTTATGACCCTAAAAAAAGGAAAGCTAAATGCAGTCCCCAAAACTCACATCCATGTTTTGATACCACATGAAAAATATAAAATACATGGGTTTATTGCTCAATTCTTCAGTGTTATGCCAGGATCACAGCACGAAGAGCACTAAACCAGCTAAGTATACTGCTAATAGCTGCTGGGACGTAACATTAAAACCTGAAATACCTATTTAGTGTTGTCATTTCATAGTAAATACAGCCCTGCAGCCATTTCAGTCAAGGGGGTAAAGGTTATGATTTAAGTCTTGTTTTCTTTAAGTACATTTATTGCAAGAAAGACCAAGTAGTATTTTGCCCAGCTTTTGGTTTGTTGCTTTACTTTGAAGACAGTTGCTTGTTGAAAAGCTAGTCTTTTACGCAATAGTTCTTTTTGACAAGATAAAAAGTAGTCATTGTGTCACATTTCATTTACCTTTTCCTACAAGGTAATTATTTTACAAAGCTACTTGGTACTTTGAAAGACACTATTTGGAAAGGGCTAGTGACCTTTTAAGTGTAACATTACTTGGGGGACCTCTTTTCATGGTGTAGCTGGCATCATCAAAAGAAGTCAGCAATTTATAGGATTGGGGAGAACAAAGTTTATCTTCACTGCTTGTCAGCCTTCATGTTGCCTCAGTTTTCACCAGTAAGACAGGTGGCCCTCAAGACAACTGGCCTCTGGAGCTGGTAGACAGGGAGAGGGAGCTGAATACCCCTCCTGTATTCCAGGAGGAAATAGTGACCGACTTACTGAGCCAGCTGGATCCTAACAAGTCTATGGGACCAGATGGGATCCATCCCAGGGTGATGAAGGAGCTGGCAGAAGAGCTTGCCAAACCGCTCTCCATCATCTTCCAACAGTCCTGGCTCTCTGGGGAGGTCCCAGATGATTGGAGGTTGGCGAATGTCACCCCAATCCACAAAAAGGGCTGCAAGCAGGACCCTGGCAACTACAGGCCTGTCAGCCTGACCTCTGTGCCTGGCAGGGTTATGGAGCAGTTCATCCTGAGGGCAATCACACAGCACCTTCAGGGTGGACAAGGGATTAGACCCAGCCAGCATGGGTTTAGGAGGGGCAGGTCCTGTCTGACCAACCTGATCTCTTTCTACGATCAGGTGACCCACCTGGTGGATGAGGGGAAGGCTGTGGATGTGGTCTATCTGGACTTCAGCAAGGCCTTTGATACTGTCTCCCATAATATACTCCTGAAAAAGCTGGTAGCCCATGGCTTAGACAAGTGTAGCCTCTCCTGGATTAAGAGCTGGCTGGAGGGTCGGGCCCAGAGAGTGCTGGTGAACGGAGCTGCATCCAGCTGGCGGCCAGTCACCAGTGGTGTTCCCCAGGGGTCTGTGTTGGGTCCAGTCCTGTTTAACATCTTTATTGATGATTTAGATGAGGGGATTGAGTCCATCATCAGCAAATTTGCTGATGACACCAAGTTGGGAGGGAGTGTCGACCTGCTGGAAGGCAGGAGGGCTCTGCAGAGGGATCTGGATAGACTTGAGAGATGGGCTGATTCCAATGGGATGAAGTTCAACAAGGCCAAGTGCCGGGTCCTGCACTTTGGCCACAACAACCCCCTGCAGCGCTACAGGCTGGGCACAGAGTGGCTGGAGAGCAGCCAGGCAGAAAAGGACCTTGGAGTACTAATTGACAGGAAGCTCAACATGAGTCAACAGTGTGCCCAGGTGGCCAAGAAGGCCAATGAGATCCTGTCCTGTATCAAAAATAGCGTGGCCAGCAGGACCAGGGAAGTGATCCTTCCCCTGTACTCTGCATTGGTGAGGCCACACCTTGAGTACTGTGTTCAGTTCTGGGCCCCTCAGTTCAGAAAGGATATTGAGATGCTGGAGCGGGTCCAGAGAAGAGCAACAAGGCTGGTGAAGGGACTGGAGCACAAGTCCTATGGGGAGAGGCTGAGGGAGCTGGGGTTGTTTAGCCTGGAGAAGAGGAGGCTCAGAGGTGACCTCATCACTGTCTATAACTACCTGAAGGGAAGTTATAGCCAGGTGGGGGCTGGTCTCTTCTCCCAGGCACTCAGCAATAGAACAAGGGGGCATGGGCTTAAGCTCTGCCAGGGGAAATTTAAGTTGGATATCAGAAAAAAATTTTTTACAGAGAGAGTAATCAGGCATTGGAATGGGCTGCCCGGAGAGGTGGTGGATTCACCATCCCTAGAGATCTTTAAATGCAGATTGGACGTGGCGCTGGGTGCCATGATCTAGTAAATGAGCTAGAGTTGGACCAAGGGTTGGACTCGATGATCTTGGAGGTCTTTTCCAACCCAATCGATTCTATGATTCTATGATTCTATGATCTCCCAGGGGACCATAAAATACAATTATGTGATAGAAAAGACCCCAATCAGTCTCCTCTGCAGAAAAGTATTCAATGATCTGCAATGAACTTTGCCAATATCAACATGACAGATTTCAGCATCAGGGGCTACACAGTGGGATCAGGTTGCAGCAGCCAGTACAGACTCAGGACTCGGAGCATCAGTCTGGCAGGTGGTGCATCTGCAGCTTCATCTCACCAAAGCCAGGAAGCCAACATTTGCAGCATCAATATCAATGGTCTCCCATCACTACAGTGATGGACTAGCACTTATTTTTTATCCTAACGCTTCACCCCTTTTCACAGGATCACCTAGACTGGAAAAGACCTCTGAGATCAAATGTGAGTTTTGACCTACCACCTTGTCAACCAGACCATGGCAGAAAGTGCTACCACATCCAGTCTGTGTTTTACACAGGACGAACTGTGTCACTGGGGATGCATGTTCTAGGCTTTTGAGGATACTTAGAAGTGAGGTTTTCCAAACCAGTTCTGACCTAAATTGTAGGTCCTGTGCGCTGTTCTTCTCCACAAAGTACTGGACAGGACAGGGTAGAGAAGAGCTGGGACAGGCCTTTTTTCACCCCAACGTTACACTAAGCAACACGTGTCACTCGGCATGACATCTGACCATTCTTCAGGAAGAAAATCTCCGATTTGCCATATACAAGGTCGAATGACAATACCACTCTGCAACACCATGTGACACCCCTCGCGGCCCAGCAGGTCGGCTGCAACCCCCGGCCGTTTAACCATCTGGCTGCGAAGCCGTACAAGAAGTTGAGCATTTAAACTCCGGTGAATGTCTCCTGTCCTGGGAAGTTTTTCGGGGGAGCACACCCCCCGAGAAGCAGTGACGGGGCCGCCCCACGGTCGTACCGCCCCTCATGGCCGGCGTGGCCGGGGCGCCCCGGGCCCGCACGGCGTGACGTCACGGTTCCCGCCCCCGGCGCGCCGGGGTGCGGGATGGGACGGCCGCTCCCGCACCGCCTGCCCGGCCACCCCCCCGCCTTCTTCTCCGCACGCACGGGCGCCGCGACCGGCAGCACGCCTTCCCAGCCCCGGGGCCGTGCGCATCCTGTCATCCACACAGAGTAAGAGGATTAAAAAAGGAAAACCACAAAAAAAAACAACCCCCCACCCCCCACCTCGAAAAAACAAACAAAACAACAACAAAAACAAACGGCCTAAAAGAGCCAAAAGCACAAAAGCCCCACAAAAACCTCGCAAACAGCCATCCAACCGAAACCTACGAGCAAACCCGGGAAGCGGAGAGCGCCGTCTCCGCCGCTGCATCCCGGGCGTGCCCCTTCTCTCTGGAGCAGCCGATGGGGGAGGGCTGCTTGTGTTTCGGCTCTCGGGCACCGTTTCTGGGGATTTTCCCCGTGTCTCTGCCCTCCCACTCCGCCCGCCCCGTACCCTCTTCCTTCGCTTTTGTTTGCACTGCACTTTTTATGGAAAGGGGGGCGGGAGAGTGGGTGGGAGTCCTCGCTTCCATTTGTAGTGAAAGAATCGGCTAAAGAGGACGAAGAAAAAAAGAAAAGGAAGGAGAGAAAAAAACAGCGACGGGAGAAGCAAGAAGGAGAGAGAGAGAGAGAGAAAGAGAGGGAGGAGGAGGAGGAGGAGGAGGGGAGACGGAGCAGCGGCTCGGGAACAGAGAGCGCGCCCGGGAGCAGGAGCAGCAGCAGCCGCCGCCACCGCAGGAAGAAGAGAAAAGCGGAGCAGAGCAGCGCGGAGGAGAGGCGGCGCTGGCAGAAGGAGGCAGGCTCTTCTGCATGCTGGATTTTTGGACTCTGGTTGACTCTCTCCCGCTCCGCGGTGCCGGACTGTGAGAGACACGCCGGAGCGCCAGGCAGCAGCGGCGGGGCTCCGCTGGTAGCTGCTGCTGCCGCTGCCGCTGCGGGGCTTGGATTAATTTGGCCACCCCGAAGCCGACCGGGAGCAGCGAGAGGAGGTGGCGGCGGCGGGAATAAGGCGGCCGCCGGCGGCGGCGGCTGCTGCTGGGACCGGGGGAGCCAGCATGACCAGGTAACTTCCCTGCTCCTGACCCATTTTTCCTCCGCTGCCGCTCCCTCTTTACCGCCTCTTTCGGCGCGTTTGTATCTGTGAGCAGAGAGGTGTGCGTGCGTGTGTGTGTGTGTGTGTGTGTGTGTGTGTGTGTGTGCCTGCAGCCCGCACACATGTGCCTCACACACACAACTCTCCCCGTGGGTGCTCCGGGGTTCCCCCCCGGCCGCTGCCATCCCTCTCCCCGCCGGGTCTCAGCCTGCCGGCGAGGCCTGTTCGGGGAGCGAGGGGAGCGGCGGTGCGGGGACGGGGGATGGGGCAGGGAGAGGGCGATTGATGGATCGGAGTCGACGTTTCCACTGAGTGCCACTGTACGCGGGCGGGGAGAGGGGACCACGGTAATTACACACAGGCTGTTTGCTTTCGCAAAAGAATTATTAGTATTGATTATTTTGTTCTTACGGGTGCAGAGAAGGGGCAGGGCAGCAAGGGTGAGAGGCTCGGCGCCTGCCGATGGAGCTGGGGTTTGGGGGTGAGCGGCCGGTAGGGATCCCCGGCGCCAGTCCGAACAGGGCTCCCTCCTTATCCTTTTCCTCCTCCTCCTTCTACTCCTCCTCCTCCTTCTCTCCTCCTCCTGCTGTCTCTCGGCGGAGCAGAGAGGCACGGAGATGCGAATCTTTTCTCAGGTTAGGCTTTTAATTTTTTTGTTCACTCTCGCGAAACCACTTGAAAGGAAACACATCGGGCTGGAAACTTAGTTTTCCTAACGCTTACAAAGAGGTTCCTGAATTTGTTCAGCAAACTTAGCAGCTCCTTCTGCGCCGTCTGCCCGTGCAAGGAGGCACTCCTGACTGCTGTAACCGGGTTGTACCAGACTTGATAATAAACCAGTTGTTTTCTTCTACCGAATCCTTTATTTTGATTGTTTCTGTCCCCTGCATGCCCAGACAGAACGGTATTCTACTCCTTTTAAGAGATTAACACGCAGCCGTGCATGTGTGGCTTTTGAATGTCTACTCCTCCTTGTTACTTCTCCAGAACTGCTGCCATGCGTATTTTATTATTTTGCTTGGCCTTTGTATAGTAACTGTGTCGTGGAAGGATGGCAGCTTCTTTGCCGTGATTTTGATTCCATATTCCCAGTTTTGACGTACATAAAAGAATCAATTTATACACATAGGATAGTTAGGGTGTTCCTTCACTTGTCGTCTGAGACGGCATTCTATTGGGTATGAATCTAAAGATGGTGATTTGCTTTGGAGTTTCCTGTTTGGAGACATGAGTATTTTTGGTGACACTTGTATTCTCTTAAACTTAGGATTAATGTGGGAAGCTATGATTGTCTTCTCAGCGTTTCAGAGATCACTCCAACATGCCTTTTGTTCAGGCACAAGCAACTTCTGTAATGTTGGAACATTTATTGGGAATTTTGATATAGAGATGGAAAAATGTATATATCATATTTTTCATTCCTCTGGTATCTGCAGGTGGTTTATAATGTTCTAATGGTCAGTGCTTTCTTTTCGTGCTGTAAAAGTGTGTGATAAATGACATCATTTTCTTCTGGTCTGGAAGCAACAAAGCTTCTACAATTCTTGTTATGAATGGAGCAACTTGAATTAAAAAAAAAGATTGTCCCCTGTCAGATATGCAATAGTATGTACTTGTATCTTAGTTTAGATGGGAGTTTTTTTGATAGCTTCTTTACATTCCCTCTCATGAGATGTGCTATTACTGCTTTTTTAATGTTTGAAATTGACAGACTGGTCAATTTAATAAATTTGGCCGTCAAATTTTTCTCAGTCAAAATTAATAGAAGCTGTAAGTATACTTGCATGGGATTTTCAAGGTACTGAGTATTACATGGAAAGGAAGGATTTAATGAGACACTTTTTACATGAGTAGCTTTCCAATTTTAGTTTTGTCACTTGTGGTAATATGGTGGAGTATATTTAGATTTCTTTCAACGCAGAAATGATGTGTAGCTGTTCTGTATCCACTTAAAGCACTGAAAGCTTTGTCTGAGTAGAAGTCTTCTACCCTGAGAAGACACTAAGAATTTAATTGTGGTTTGTGTATGCAATGGCAAGCTGTCAGGAATGTTGTATCGTAAGGAAAACAGCCTCCTAGTATTTCTAGGTTTCAGAAATGGGTCTTAGGATCTGCTATTAAGCCCATCAGTCATAGTACTTTTAAAATGAGCACTAGAAAATATTGTGAATTTAGTGTCCTGCCGTGATGGTTATGTAACGCAAACATCAGCACTGTCAGCGAACTCAATGGGTGATAGCAAATCAGAGCTTAATCTTGGGAGAAGGTTTCCAAGAATGGGCTTGGGGGTGTGTGAAAGAACTAAATATCAGTTTCAGTTTAGTCAGAGATTCACCTATCATTTTTAACATTGCTTTTCATTCCTACTTTTGAGTAATGCAGGGACCAAAACTACATAGGCTGAAGAATAGGAATTCCCCTTCATCTGCTGTGCTTAGCCACTAGGGGCCTGTATAAACTGCTCTCATACGGCAGATACCAGGGCATGGCATATGCTCATTTTCACCAGACATTTTTTACACAGGTGTCTAACATCAAAAGCAAAGTTCTCAGTTATTTTTCCTTACTAGTAAATGAGACTGCAGTTTCTTAGGAGATGCATACAATTGTATATTACTTAGGTTTGATTTTTACTGTACTTCATCCATTCCTTGCCAGTCTTGTATGGTGTCCAACACAGTTCTTTGCTCCTGACTTTTCTGACTGCAGCTAGAGTTGGGGTTGATCATTGACTCATGAGGTGCAAATTTTAGGCAAAATTGGATTTACATGTCTCCCTGGATTTCATATTTTCATAGGTTTGTTGCCTCTGTGTTTTTTGTTAGCTTAGTAATGGTACTGTTCCATGCAAGTGTAGGGTTAAAAGATAAACTAAACAGGATTACTTCAAGGCAGGAACAGACATAGATTGATGGTGTATTTAAACTAGCTTTGTAAGTGTTATGTAAGTTTGAGAGTGTGTCTGCTCCAAGGCCTTGGCTGGAGCGTAGTCAGCATTTATGGGACGTGCACTATACATTTTTGAGTGTCAGTTTCAGAAATTTAAAATCCACCAGCCATAGCATTCTTGATAGACATTAAGCAATAAGGTCAAGTATACTTACAGTGTTCCATTGTTGGTTTTCAGTTTTTGAAACTAACAAGGCAGACAATTTGTAAAAGAGCACAGCTGAAATATTTGCATATTGGATTTCCTTCGAAATGAACTTCCGTTACTAAGCTCTTTGAGAATTCTCATTTGAAAGGATTTTCAAGCTGAATCACAGTAAGGTCATGGAACCAAAATGCAGTTTCCCTGTGGTATGTTAATTTTTTAATAAGCTGTCTTAAAACATCAGAGTTTTATATATCGTTTGGTGTTGGGCCAGTGAGAGGTTTTTTTGTCATATTACCAATGATCGTTGTGCAAATATTGACTGAGATTAATTTTCTGAAATGCGTGTGTGTGTGCCTTAGGTAAAGTTTTGATGAGATGTAATGAAATCTAATTTAAAGGTATTCTCAAATGAATGTCTGTTCAAAAAACTCTTTACGTTTTTACACCAAGGTGGTTGCTCTGAAGTGCAGGGGATAGGCTCTTCATTTGCACTTTGGATCTCAAGAGGAGTAGTACAATACAAGTGAAATACTAATCATTGTATTTCATTTTTGTGTAAGCCTCATGATTTTTAAGCTTTTGTTCTCTAAAACAAATTGTTAAAAAGGTATAGATATTTGCTGGTTTAAGTTCAGTGTTAGTCACATAATGCCATCTATAGTAACAGGAGCTTGCTTTCGTTGTAATTCTGTTTAAAAACAGTTGGCATTACAGAGTCAAAATACAATATTTTTATAAAACTCTCAATTTGACATACTCTTTGAGTTGTTTACTTTATTTGCTTAATCCTTGTTTTCTTTGGAAAAGGCCTTAAATGAAGCCAATTAATGAATGTACGCTGGCAACTTGGCAGCCTAAAGCAAGAATCTGTGTTTAAAAATATTTGTTTTTATAGTATGAGGGATTTACCAAATAGGAGAAGAGAGGAAGCTTACTTCCCTTGGTGATATGCAACTGGAGAAATCTGATTATTTACAAAAAGGTTGCGTTAGAGTGCTTTGCCTGTAAATTCCTTTCCAACAACTTCCCTTGTTGTTTAAGCCGCTGTGCATTGGTAGAACTGTATGTTTACTACTGCACAATTTTAACTTACATTTCAGAAGCTCAGATGGCTTTTGGTTGGTTATTGATAATATTTATTAAAATATTGCATGTTTGTGTCTTCCCAAAGGAAGTGAATAGCTAAGATGCAGGAAAAACACATACAAAACAGTAAAAAAGGTTTGTTTGCAAAAAATAAGGTTAAATTGAATGAACTATTATATAAAATCAAAAAGCATTGCTTTTTAAAAGCTTAATTAATATTCATGTTCTTTCAATTAATTTATAAAAGTGACAAGTCACACTAAATACTATCAGGTTGTATTTAAGTACACCAGCAGGTCTGTACTTCCCTAAGATATTCCCTATGATTTATCTCTTTCACTGTCTTTTGCTTATGTACTGTGACAGCCCTCGCCATAGCCTTAATAGCAGAGCAACAAAAAGGAAAATTAAAAAAAAAGAAGCTGTTTTATCTTTCCGTAGAGTTTCAAAAGAGATATTTTTTCAAAAATCAACTTTTCCTGTTTATACTTGATATCTGATGGGGATTCTCTGTGTTCTTTCAAATACAGAGAATGTGCAGAAAACATCCCCCTCAGCCAATTGAGAATAATGGAATTTTAGACACTTTGATTTATTATAGCAGAGGACGTGCCCAAGTATTATACTACCATATCCTGTGCTTCTTCATAGTTAGGCGCAGAGGAATTATTTGAGGTTTTCAGTAATTTTCTGATTATTGGAATCACTCCACTGGTATACAAATTAATTTGTTGTTTGCAGACAATCAAAATGGATATCCTCTTTAGTGCCAGCCGGAATGCTCACATATAGTTGTAGTCAGATTATGCATACTTTTTCCCAAGCAGTGTATCAAATGTGGTGTATTGAGTAATGCGGGGAAGTGTTTTGCTCTGTCTTTTACAGTTTTTAGTGTTCTGGAAATCACATATCTATCAGTCAGAATTCAGTAAGTGGTGTGTAAAATTTGGCTTATTAGATGGCAGATGATTCTTAGGAAGAATATAGTCAATACCAACCTGACTGAAACAAATGTGGCTTAGAACCTAAATTTGCAGCTAAATACACGTTTTTCTCACAGATTTGCCTAATGCTGTTTTCAGTGTCTCGCCTTGCCTTATTCACTGGTTTTACCCAAAAGTCTGGGTTTTATTGTTACTTGCTTTGACTCAGCAAGAGAAGATTCAGATGCAAGAGAAGACTCGGAGACATGTGAGTAGTAATGTTATAGTGTTTCTGATTTTCAGAAAATAATTGTATGCTAAATTTGAACTTAGTAATTCCTCTTGCTTTACATTGATGATTGAATTAAAAAAACAATCTTAAGTGCTTTTTGAGTTATCTGTAGGCTATATTCTGTTGTAAAGCTTTTCCAAAGGAAGCTGCATTTTGTTACAAGGAATAGACTGCCATTTCTATGATCTCCTCTCCCCACCCTTCTCTTCCTCCTTTCCCCTTCCCCCCCTCCCCTCCTCTCCTCTTCCCTTCCCTCCCTTTCCCTCCTGTCTCTTTCCACTTCTTTTTCTCCTTCCTCTTTCCCATTCTCTTCCCCTTCCCCTGCTGCCCTTTGTAGGACCAAATATTTCCTGCCTAGGTTTTCAGTACTGTGAATACCAGGCTCATCATTTCATTACCTGTTATACTACATTTTATAAAAATGCTCTTTGTAGGTGTACTATATATTAGCACTTTCAGGAACTTGACTGATTTTTCTTAATGGGTGAACAGCTGTATTTTGTGTGTAATAAAATTTGGAAAAAAAATGGTATCTGGTTACTAATTTAGAATGTTGTCCACCTATGTGCAGATAAAGGTCATTCATTTGGTGTGAAGAGCATACAATGAGAGATTTCTAAAACACTGATGAGAAAGTAGGACAGGAAGTTTTATTTATTTGTTTGTTTAGGATGATAGTGTGTCTTAGAAAGCTGCTTAACTGCTGCCCAGTGCAGCTGTCCTTCCCTGAAAGATTAGGTTTCAGGAGCAATGATGGATGTTGAATGCCTGTAGCTAGTTGTGAGGTTTGCTCTGAGGTCAGTGCTACTGATGGAGGATAGGAATTTACAGCCTTATGTCTCTTCGCCAAAGTAACCAGTAGCATTTCTCAAGAAAAAATAAGCCCACAGCAACTAGATGTGTTCAGTGCTGAGCTTGTATTGGTCCATAGTTCAGAAAGCTATTCATACTAGTGAGAAAGAATAAGTAGATTTGTGAATAATAAGGATAAATTTAGCCGTGTGTTCCCCTTCATTTCACAGAAACACACAGAAATAGCTAGAAAAGCAAATAGGATGATGTGACTTCATTTAGAGCTTCTTGGATATTCTTTTAACCTGTGTCAACAAATTTTGAATTGACATTCTTTATTCTTTGTTTCAATCGTTTCAGATATGCTTGAAGTTTTAAACAGTTTACTGAGCATGAGTATATTCTCCTTTTTCACCTAAAACCAAGGTTTTTTTACTATAAAAAATAATGGGTTTGTAGTTTTCAGCAAGGTTAATCAAGGCAGAATTGATATTCATCAGTGATGAAATGGTAGATATTCACGAGGCAGAAAGAGTAAATGACATTTAGTGTTACCTTGTTTAGTTCAGGTATAACAATATGTATTGCAAGTGGATAGCTTGGATGGCTCTTACCTGTGTTTTCAGAAGCATTTGTTAAGATCAGACCTCCAGATTTTATTTTTGGACTATCTACCCTCCCTGAGCTTTTGAAGTTTGTTCCGATATAGAGTTGATGTGACTAACTTTTGAAAAGTGAATTTTGGTTGAGAAAGGTGCACAAAAAACCCAGACTACTTTACAGTTAATCTTGCAAGCCCTTTTTGAGTTGTTTATATTCATGACTAGGCTTTGTGAATCAAGACTTGGGAAGGGCACTACCTGCGCTTGCTCCAAGCGTGCTGGTGGCTAAAAAGGCTGATGTGGGATAGGCAAGTCCAGTGACAAAAGGCACGGCGGAACGTCTCCTTTGGTGATGTGAGGAACGGTTCTTTCTGCGTTGTCTTTTCTCCTCGAGACTGACTCTGTGTGCGTTCAAAAAGGAAGCAGCAGCGTCATGAATGGTGTGTCTCCATGAATCCCAATTGGAGGCCAGAATGGATCATTGATTTGTGCCTTAATGGTATAGGTGGATTTTTCTGTCAAGCCTTAGAGGAGCTGTCCTAATAAGCTCAAAGCCCCCAGTGATGGGTGAGAAAGATTTCATTTGACAGCAGCATTATTTGGATCAGATCCATGGTTCATTTGTGTCTTTGCTTAAGTGATAGCACTTTTATCTTGGGTAATCCTAGCAGTGGTTAAATTCAAATTCAGAGAGGAAAGCTTAATAAAACATCTGATGAATTGATTTATAGTATCCCTTAAATTAGAGAGTAAGAAGCATTTTGGTAAAGAGAAATCCTTATCAGCAAGAATCACTGTAGAACAGTTTTGCATCAAGGAAATGGCATTTTGCCAAATGCCTGTGTATTCTACTTACTGGCAGCATGCCATCAGCTTTATTTGGAAAACTGCCTTTGCTTAAGTAATAAATATTCACTATTGACCAATTCATTTTACTATCAATGAAAGATGGATTCTGTTATGAGATTTTTTTTCATTTTTGATCAGTTTCACATTGCCATGAAGTGCATCAATGACCTGTTCCTGATTAACAGAATTTTCCAAACAGTGAAATTGTTCTTCTTATGTTTTTTGATGATTTGAGTGTTTGAGGATATTGTTTTTGCTTGACATGAAAAGCCTTGAATTACTCTATTGCATGTAACATGTAGATGAAAAAGTGTTACATAAAGAAGTATTTGCCTTAGTTGATATTAATGATAGTGCTAATGCATTTTTTATTTTTCGTTAAAGAAAAGTGGATAATCAGTGTAAATTTTTGTTGTCACTAAGTTAAGTATGTAGAATTTACCCCTAGTTTCCATTTAATGTTTTCAAAAGTTGTCTTCAATGGTCCCATGAAGTCAGCATACTGACCAGATGAATATTTTAAATATATCAAGGGCAGTAGGTAATGAAAAAAGCATTGTACTTTCTCATGCTAACAGGTGGCAGTGAATGCCTTCAGGAGCTATGATACCTCTATAACAATCCTAGCATTCCTTGGGTTTAATTTTACATGATTACAGTGACTCTGGAAAAAAACCAAGAGTGTTAGGACTTCAGCACGTAGTGTTTTGGTTAGCTTAGCTCTAGACAGTTTGAGGCTGAATGGAGTTAATACTGTATATATGTGAAAAGGAATTTATTTTTTCTTCATCTGTTCAGTTTTATCTGATGGAACAGATACACATCCTTCTGGGCAATGTAATTCCTAAAAGGACACTTTACTAGGACTGTATTCTTTCCTGATTTATTCATAGAATTGTTTTATTAATCTAGTGCACAAGGTAATCTTATTTCAAAGATATTAGAAAGCATGAAAATAACTACTGGACTTCCTAGAGATGTGGATTTCTATGTCTTACTGAGGAGTACATAAACCATGAAAGGTGCAATGGCCTTAAAACTGATTTTTCGTCTTTGCTGATCTCTGTCTGCAGTAGTCTAGGTTAGAGAGACACAGGTTAATAAAAAAATCAAAATTGGTTGTTTATTGTGTAGAAGAAAAGCGTGATAAGATTTTTCTCCTATGATGAGGAATGAGTTACTAGAAATGTTTATAATAGTAACCAGTGCTTAACAGATCATACTCATATTAGACAAGGCTGGCGGCTTTTTCAGCCTTTTTTTTTGTTGTCATTCTTGTAAGGAAGTGAAAAATTTGGTATTTTGATGTGAAATTTTTGCTTTCTTGGATTAGCTTCATATTGCACGTTCCATTCAGAAAATCAGGCAGAGATTTTTCCTGCAGCTTTTACATGTGGCTCAGATAATGGTGTTAAGATCTATTTCATATTTGATGATACAGAACCCTTGAGAACACTGAAGAACTGTGGGATGGTAGGAAAACTGAATTCACCCACTTGAGAGAGTAAAGGGTGAAATTTTACCACCTCAGAATTTTCCCCCTAAAGCAAAACTGCCATGGGATCAATGCTGATACACTACTGTTGCTGGGGATGTCCCTTTCACACCTCTTTGTCCAAGTTGTGCTCCATCCTGCTTTTACATGTCTGAAGATCTATGTTTTATAAACAGCAGTTAGTAAATCAAGAAGAAATGTATCTGCCTGAAGAAATACTAATGTTGCTTAATGCCAGCTCTTCCATACTGTTCTTCACTCTCTCTGGAACGAGTCGTTAGGTGTCTTGTAAGTGTAACTCTCCATAGCAGTTTTTGCTTCTTATTTTTAGAATGTAGCTGATGTTGTGAACTCTCATAAAGTGTGAGAATGGCTCCCTAAACTGCCCTTTTTTTCAGGATGTCACTTAAATTTTGAATGTTGGTTACTCTATTTGTTATGTTGCAGAAACCCTCTCTGTAACCTATTGTCATTAAGATCTCAAAGGCTTAATTTATGGGTTTTTTTTACTTCTGCTAAGCATTATGGGTGTGTCCTTTTCCCATTGATTTCCAATGTGTTTGACTATGTAACAATATCTAGAAAGCAAACATGACACCACGTGTGTACTTCTACACATGCTGCCTTTGTTGAGGTATTTGAAAAACTCTGGGTTACCCGCTTTTTTAAAAGTTCTGTGCTTTCTTTTATGTCTTGGGTAGGATATGACAGTCTTTTTTTTCTCGGTGAATTCTTTGCTTTTTCAACCATTTTCCATTTTTTCACAGCAGGAGGCTTTCCACATGAAAAGAAAGAACACAGTAAGAGAAAGAGACCTGCTTGACAGCTTCTCTTGGCTCCTTGTGTCTAGAGAACTGCATGAGTGTAACAACAAAGAAATATATCTCTGGTGCTATTTTGGTATTTTTGTCTCTAAGTGCAGTGGTAGCAGATTTAGATTTAACTGGATGCTGTCTCTCTTCTCTCCAGGTATAGCCTTCCATTTAAGTCTTTGTGTTACTCAGCTGATGTCAGTTTTTTAAATCTCACCTCTGTAAGAGTGAGTCAGTTTTTATTGAGACAGTCCTGGTTGTTTATTCTCACAGAATAAATTGGTGAAAGTGTTGCAGATTCATATTTCTGAGTTCAGAAATTCCAGGAGTGTAGGTTCCAAAGCTTTCAAGCACACTTCAGTGCAAGGTTCTCCAAGTAGTATCAGAGGCTTGGTATTTTTTATAACACAAAACTGCTGTGTTAATGGATTGAAGCATTAAATTTCATCAAGAGACACCCTTTGTCAGACATTGTCATGCTCACTGTATTTTTCTTAGTATGCTGTATTTCTTCATCGTGTTTAACGTTTTTGAGAATTTTAAGGCAGGTTCTCACTGTGCTTTTCTCGCTAATGTAGTTATTATTCCACCTACTGAGTTTCTGAGGTGTTATTACCAAGTAACAATTGCTGCTTTTCTTGACTTACACATATACATACCCATACACAACAATTAAGCAAGATTTCCTCCCGCTTTTGCATTTGTAAGTTTTTTTCTTGTTAGTGTTGGGTAGGTGGCTGCTCCAGTCAGAGATATAGTTGTGTTACTAGATTTTTGGTATTGCCTGGAGTTGCGTGTGTTTAATAATTTAGTAGCTGCTGAGGGGAACTTGGTGTGTATGGTTCCACTATTTGGAATGAAGCTGTAGCAGCTGAGCATTTGTTTTGCTGAGAGTGCAGGTAACCACACATCCTTGTCACAGATGTTTAATTGTGATTTTTAGTTGCCCTTTGTAGTGGTTTGAAGCTAGTACTGAACTTTTGTGGCTTGTCTGAATCTATACAAAGTCTGAGGCTTCTTTCAGAATTTTGTCTGTTGGGCATGGCTTTTGGTACTTTCAGAGTCCTGTTTTCATAAAGACTGGTTTTCAGAAATTCCTCTCACTGAGACCTTGTATGTCTGGATGCTTTGTAGAGCTTGTCAATGTTTTGCCTTTCTGTTTGCAGATAGCTCAGATATTTGGTGGATAAACATTGATTTATCAGTTTTTTGTTTCCCAGTGAAACATTTCCTTTAAACCTGGTGAAAGGAAGAAGTTACTCGAGTTACTCAACTTTCCTATTTGTAATCTTCCTTTATGTTTTTCTATAATGCTGAGGATTTTTCAGGGTTTTTAGTGGTGTGTAGACTGACAGAAAGATACATGGTCCGTCTCTCATACTTATTCCTTACAGTGTTCCCCTGATGATACTAGAGTACTCCTTCAAAAATACAGAGCCTTTCATTGGAGGACTGTGAAAATATCTGTCACGTTCAGCAAATCGCTTTCAGATTTTGACTGTTGAAACAATAAGGCAATTTCCTTTTGTTTCCCAACCGAATGTATAGGTGAAGCTTATCCTTCAAAAATCTTGTGGCTTCCCATTAATTGGACTGTAGATTTCTTGGGTATTTTACCAGTTGTAAGATATGCCTATATTATATGCCACAGCTACGTGAGAGGACTTGGTGTGTGACTTGTAATCAAATAATGGATAACCGAGTGAGCATTAGTGGAGCGAGTTGATGTTTGATTGCTTAGGTGGCAATCAGGAATTACTTTGTGCTCTCAGATGGACAGACTCTTAAGATCTCAGTTTGAATACACAATAATAAACCAGACATAATTTTTGATAACTCTACGGTCCTCTGTTGGTTATCTGTGTATGAGACTGATGGTGTATATCATATGTATTATTTTGCATTGTTAGTTTTTATTTGAACTATTAATAGTTTTAGAACTGTAGTTTTAGGATGACCCAGAGGCGTGAAGGAATTGTACACTTGTGCATCACAAATACACCGCCCAGACAGAGAGATTACAAAGATCCACAGAATGGTAAAAACTAGTCCAGTCAGCTGTACTTAGCAAAAATCCCCTTACTGTTCACAGCATTCTACAGTAAGAGAATCCTTGATGCCTCTTCTGTGGTGTGCAGCCTAGAGTTTAGTCCCTTGTTTGTGGCATTGCCTAATAACATATGAATAATATGGAAAAAAATTCATCGTAAACCACTCTTATTTTCACTCTTCCCTCTTATCTTTTACTATTATCTGGAATTCTAAGGAAAACCTTAAAGAAAAAAAATGGTTTGCAGACATACAGCTAAAAATAAATATGGATTCTGAGAATAATGTAACCAGATTCCCTTAAATGACTTTAAAGATACAGAACATTCACAACTGCTGCTGATGTTAAACACATGAAACAAAAGAGGAGATGCAAGTATTTTTTATAGGGGTTAGAGAGAAAATTTTCTGTTATACATGAATGAAGGACTAGTTTTAAATGAGTTTCCTTGTGGAAGGACAATGCTTGTGTGTAAGCAGTCCTTGGTTATAAGAGCTGTGTGCTATGCATGGCTCACTTTATTCATGCACATACTCCCATGATATTAAGTGGATTTAATCACACATCAGGTTAGCAGAAGCTGGTTCTTTGTCCTGTCATTCCGTATAGTAAAAGTGTATAGTAGAAATATGAGAACATATATGTGAAAACATAACCAAGGACAGAAAGGGTAAAGAAAGAAGCTTCATTTAAGATAGAACTCAGCAGAGATTTAAGGCTCACCTATACCTGTAACCATATATCCAGGTAACTTCACTACTGTGTAACATCACTGAAATCCATGAGAGTATATTGGGCTTAAAAATAAATTTGTGAGGTTTAAAAACAACTGTACACACTAAATTGATTTATGTTTAATTTTGACATTAAAGACTATGGGAGGGGAGGAAATAAGAAAAGCTAATTTCTGCTTTGTGCTATCTTTACCTCTTCATAATGATCAAATCAGTATTATTAACACAATTGACAGGAGATGAAATGGTTTGCTGATTTCTTGGTTTATGGGAAGAATGAAAGTAATATACTATTACTTGATACTGCTTTTCTCTTCAGTTTGCATGCAGAGTAAGCAAAGCCTCTCCAAACCACTGAAATGTGACAGTCACAGACTGTATGTCCATTTGTGTGCATTATGGAACACTGTCATTTGACAGGAAAAAACAAGTTAGAGGTCCATAACAAGTCACAATCTGTTCTGTAAGTATGAGTGCTACGGTTCATGAGCACACCTTTTTTAATTTTATGTGGTATGGAAACGCTTCTATAGGCATCACACTCTCAGGAATTTCTGTCTTTTACCAATCCACAATGCAGGGCTGAAACACTGTCCTCAGTCACGCTAAGAAATTCTTCTAATTGATTAATACTTTGAATTTTAGTGAAGTTCTGTTCAGTATTTAGCAGAATATTAGCCGAGATGTATGCAAAGATTCAGAAGTACAATGTATGCTAAACAGGGGGGTTTTGCACCTTTTCTAATCAGTTTTTTCTTTTGCATTTCATTGTCATACCTACTTGTTTTAAGTATAGAAAAATACAGCACTAGATTGTTAAAGGTGGAACTCTTAAATATAAAAAATAAGGACATTTTAAAGAGAATATTAATTTTACTGCTGATAATGATTTCTCTTGTGGGGGAACTGCAGAACAGAAATTCTAACATGTTGTGTAAAGGGTGAAGAGATAGGTGAAAAACAGGTCCTAGTCTGGTAACTGAGAAAGTTAGCAGAAATAAGTTACATATTATGAGATGAATTAGTCTTTTTTTTTCCCCACTGGAGTTGTGCTGTTTTACATAATGCCATAGTTCTGCCGTGGGTTGTTCACAGTTACGTTGAATTAGTGATAGAGAATTAAGTTAGGTAAAAAACTTGAACTTTTGTTTGCACTTCAGCAGAATTTTGTGAATATTGAAAACAGTGAACATTTGATGTTTGATGCAAGTCTGTGGAACGAAGTGCAGATATTAGGTGGTATTTAATTGTAAATTATGCTATATAAGTAATGTATTTACTGTGGATTTTAACATGACGTGTAAGTGCCATACTCTTTGTTTAAGAAAGAGTTTTATGTCCATTATTCTTCAGCTTTTGTATTACTTTGAGATTCAAGCCTTTCTCCTCAGAAAACTTACTCTTTTTACAATGCTACTCTTCTGTGTTCATTTTCAGTAAGTGCCTTTCATACATTTTCATTACGTTAAATGAGCTGAAGACCAAAAGGCTTTGGAAGTCGTAGCTAAGAATATGAGGGTGTATTTTCTCCAGATAGTTAGAAGAGTGATTTTAAACTAGTATGATTTTAACAGCTAGGGTTGCTGACATGGCAGATATGTATGTATAGCATAGGCTTGCTTTGGTTTTAATGTTTATTAAATTGCATGAGCCATTTAGGGGTTAAGCCTTCCTATTTTGTCTTTGTCCTTTCACTGAAGTCTTCAATTTCTCACGTAGTTTTGTAGAATTCAGTGCACAGGAATTTATCAGTAGAGGAATAAACATTCTACTACAGAGCAATCAGATGACTATGCATATGTGATAAAACCTAATATTAATAAATCTTGGATAGAGTGATAAGAATTGTACAAGTCAAATAAAAGCAGAATGAGGGAAGTACTCATTGAAATGTCTCAGATTTCTCCTACTATGTGAGAATAAAAGCTATCTTCAAATGTTTTTGCCTTCTTGTTTAGGACAGAGAACCTGATAAGTATAGAATGTATTATTTGTTGGTTTGGTGTTTTTGTCATATATTAGATTTATTTAAAGCTGTAAAGTGTTTGTAGCTAGTCTGTATCAGTATTTTCCACCGCTAGTATAGCTTAAGTCACTGTTTTGATATCCTTCTGGTATGTGCAGTTATTACTTGACAATAAGTTTCTCAAGGACAGCCTTCTAGTGAAATATACATAAGTGGGATGCAAATGTTTGGGCTAATTTTGCATTTTATACACCTTTTAGCCTTCAGGTAGTACAGACTGTTGTTGGGGAAAATATTTTACTATAACTCATGATCAGCTTTCTTTTCATCTTGTACTTCATAGCCTCTTTTACCAGTAATTTTCAACTGTTGATTGTTACTTCTGTAAAAAACACAATAGATTTAGCTGCCATTGGCCTTGTGTTTTACATATTGTTTGTTGTTTTGCTTTTATGATTCTAAAAATATGCTGTTCTCTACAGTCAGATTTTGGCAAGGTCTAGAAGGATTTTTCTTAAAGCAGTTCTGTGTTCAGGTAAATTAAAGTCACTCTAAGAGCTTTGAGGATTACTGGATCAATGCACATCGTTTTACATAACGTTTTCATTTCTGGATGCTAAAATACAATTAGGAGTTGTCTTACAACGAACCAGCAGGACTTCATTAAGTATTTGTATGTTCATTGTTTAATTTTTATTCCTTAGCTGCTGTTTGTATTCAGTGCACATTATAGCTCTCTGAAGACCAAAAATGCTTTTTATTACTGCCTTTTATCTGTTACGCAGTTTGAATGATTTTACTGGACATTAGTAATGTAGGAAAATGAAACAAGTAAATTACAACTTGAGTCTATTTCTTTTGCAGGAAGCACTAAAAGAAAAATAAAGTATGGCTTCTATAAACTGTAGTTATTTAGAAAGCAGTATTTGGAAAACTAGTATATGTAAGTTGTCCTTTTTGTGTAACTTTCTCTGTAGGATTGAAATGTTTACAACCAGAGTTGACTCAAAAAAGTAATGTGGAATTGAGCTACACAGGTTCTTTTTTTTCCTAAAAATTGATAATTTTTTTCCCTAGGAAGTGAAAAACATGATGATAACTACAAAACAGATGTGTTTCTTTTCTTTCTTTTTAGTCCTGAGGTCTCCTGAGTGCATGCACATGTCCACTGAGACAAATGTGCATACAAAAAGGAGAATTTCATGGTGGCTAAGGAGATTGCATGCATTAGAGTTTGTTAATTAGATTTCTAAAGACCAGAAATGTATGATGTTTTGAGGGTTTGTTGATTTCTTTAATTAATGGGGTTTAGAATATGCTTGCATTTCTGTAGGTATTTTTCAGATGCATCGTCATCTAGATTTGTAAGGTTTCTGTTGTACTCTAGTGATTATTCTACTTTTGTCACCATTAGGTGATGAACAATGCTTTTTGATTTTGTTCTTATCCCTTATGTGCCTCCTACCCTATTTTCCTCACAGTTTTTAATATCAGCAATGTAGCTGATCTTTTTTTCGGGTGGCATTAGGCCTGATCGATACAACACCTTGGTAATGCATGTGTGATCCTGTATAAGAGGTGAGATGGTGAGGGAAGCATTTGGCTGGTGCTGCTGCAGCTGTTTGAGACCATAAAGGCTCACTGATGAGCCACCCATTGTATGGTGCATGAGATAGATTATAGGTTTCTGAATGGGTATCTGGGTTTGAGTAGTTTAAAAACAGAACTTCTGTATCCAGGTAGTCTAACCAAATGAATTTTTGACACTATCTGCACAGAGTAAGAAGCCTGATAATTCCTTTCCTGCAGGAAGAGGCATTTGAGCCTCAGTCTCAAAATTTCTTAATGGTTGCCATATACATGAATTAATTTGCAAGAAGTTTGCTGGAAAAATATACCGTTTTTTAGCTTTAGTTTGTTTAGAGAACCAGTGTTACTGCAGGGGTAATAATTTCTGACTGCAGGTCTATAGTCTTTTTTGTTACAAATTTGGACTGAACATTTTTGATGTTTAAATTGCTTGTTTGAAGTTACAGGAATTAGAACTGGAATTCACAATGGAGCACTAATAGTTTTAAATGGAAATATTCCCTGAATGATGTGACACTTAAGATTCCTTGATAAAGATTTTTCCATTGCTGAATTACATTACTGGTGAAATAGAAATTTAATGGCTTTGTGTTATCTCCTTTCTTCCTTTTGTTTTAATTTCTGCCTTTTTATGTATGAATTTTAAACTAACAGTTAAAAAAAAGAAATCATTTGAGGGTTTCCATCATAAATGATAAATCATTTTGTCCCTTTTTATTTAGTTATAAATCAGATTTCTCTCAAGTGACATTGCTTTGTATTTATAATGAGATAAAGTATAAATTTCCTTGCATTTTGCACTGTAACCATGTAAAAATTTGAAATACTTTGGAAGCAAGCTGCTTCTCACCCATTTCTTATTTCACTATGTTTTTTTCTTTCTTTTATTTTTCCTAAAGCAAAATCTTATCTTGCAGAATACATGAATGGATAAAATACTATGGTGCCCATTCAAGCTCAGATGTTTTATGGCCATCCTAATTCCGTTTGGTTGAGGAATGAACATAGAATGTGTGAAAACATCCAGAAATGATGATACTTCTAAGGTTCTTTGGAAAGGGCGTGTGATGAACCTAAAACTTATTTCCCACCTCTGCTTCGATTTAAGTGGATACTAAATAGTATGAGGATATGCTGCTCTACTGTTATAGTCAGCCTTTATTGTTTGTATGTGCTTTTACAACTGAATCCATTTGGATGCACGAAACCTGTATGAGTGGCTGATAGGTCTGACATGAGCCCATTACTGCACAGGTATAGATGGTTCTGCATAGAATTCAGAGTACTTTGCCTTGTAAGCCGTGTAAGCTCTCCTGGGAGACATCTAGTAACATATCAAATTGTACATGGACTGACTTATACAGAAACATTCTCATTAAGAGTTTTTGAAAGATCAAATTAGAAAATACACAGTAATAGTTGTTTGAAGTCATGTTTACCAAAGTCAAACTTTTCTATCGCATTTCTGCTTTAAAGTGCTTGTTTACAACATGCAAACATGTTCACTTTTTTTTTAAATAGACAATAGAGCTGTTTTTTTGAAAAATGTATTTGTACCTGCACTGTTTTGTTAACAATGTAATTATGTGGCATCACTTGAATACATTAGATCAGAATTCAGATAGTATTCTGCACTTGAAATATTTGAATAAATGTTATTTTCACCTACCAAGTAGCATTGAATAGTAGTATGAAATTGGATATTACCATGTAATCCATTTTCAGTGTCTGACTTGTTCTTCTTCCATCACTGATCCCAGACAATAAGTTCCATATATTTCAAACCATGCATATTAATTAATCTCTTGACTTTTTCTGAGTTTTTTAGTAGTAGAATAAATGTAACCTCTCATACAAGGGATGTAGTGGCAGTCCCAAACCATGTTTATTTAGTGCTCAGCATGCAGTTTTGGATGGCATCTGTTTACATGAAGCATGATTATTGCTTTGAGTGCTCTTTTTACTCTGTTCCTTTAATGGACATTAAATTTATTAAAACAAGTGAATGAGATTGCCTTAAATAAACAAAAAGAGAAATACAGCCAGCCTTTTAAACATCATACTCAAATATGCATTGCAATTTTAGCATGCTGTTTTTCACATGGAATTTGATAAAACACAAGGATAATTAATGATTTTTCATCTAAAATCTCTGTGTTGAATAATGCAACACCACTGTGTATAAAAGTAAGATTTATTGCAGGTTCTGTAGATGGACCGGTGTTTTTATACATTGATGGGCTAAGGCAATTTTATTATCAGCTGAGAGAGGAACATGAGAGTTTGGAAGCTTTATTTCCCATAGCTCTCTGCTACCAAGTAGGTATCATGCTGTTTTATATCATGTTATGATGTGTATATCTGACCACTTGAAGTCTGATGGCAGCTTATCAGTATGTCTTCCATAGTTCAGTAAAAACACTACCAAATCTGCAGTGGTCTATGCTGCTTACAGATGACTTTGATCTAGAGACCGACATGTTAAAGGCCCCATATCTCATTAACATTCCTAAAACGTCTTGTTCTCATACAAAATTGGCTATAAATTAGGGAGAAAATTACACTTTAAATGTGATTTAAAGAAAGTTAAGTGGATGACAAAGGAGAGCCATAGCAGCAAAAAGTCTGTGTGTCAGCCATAAATCTCAGCCTTGGGAAAAAGAAACCTGGAATTGTAAAAAGAGTGGGAAAAAGTACATGAAAGGGTTAACTAAGAAGCATGTCATAGGAAGGAAGAGTTGATCCATGCTGTTGTTCACACAGACACCAGTGATATAGCCAGGAGCAATCTGAGAATTATCAAGAAAGATGACAGAACTGCGGGAGTAGGGCTAAGTACTCTGGAACTCAGGTCGTATTTTCATGTATCCTTCCAGTCAAGGGGAAGGGGTTTAAAAGGGCCAGTTGAATATAACAGGTGGTTACAGGATTGATGCTACAGCCATGGACTGCTTAGACCATGGGACTTCCTTTGAGAAGCCTGGTCTACTGAGAACTGACTGATGGGGTTCATCTGTCAGAGAAGAAGAGAAGCATCTTTTGTCATAGACTTGCCAAGCTAGTGAAGAGTGCTTCAAACTAAAGTTGCTGGTTAGGGAAACCTCAATCCATCTCTCTTCTACCAATTTTATGTTAGTGCCAGCAATCACACATCAGGAGATTACCTGCAGAGCAACACAAAGGAATTCCAGATAGTCCAGGCAGTAAGTCAGGTTCACCAGGGGCTCAACTACTTTAATGCATCTGTGGTAATGCACATTGCATGGGCACTGAACAAAAGGAATTAAGAGATGTGTGCACTCCTTCAGGGCTGTGATCTTACTAGCATGATAGAGATGTGTGGCATGGCTCTGTCACTGGAGTATTGCATAGGAAGGACAGGTCAGGGAGATGATGAGCTGGTGTTACCCCCTGTGTCAATGACCAGCTGGAGCATGTGGAGCTCCACCTGGGTGAGTAGCTGACTGAGAGCTTATGGATCAAGACTAAAGGGAGTTCAGGGGCAGGTGTCAATTCAGTGCTACAGGCCACCCAGCCAGGAAGACTGAGTAGACTCCTGTATAAAAGGAGTAGTCTTGCATTCACACATCCTGGTTCTTATGGGGGATTACAACTATGCTGGTATATGTTGGATGAACAGCACAGCATGGCACAAGCAGTCCAGGACGTTCCTGGAATGTATTCATGACAACTTCCTTCTCCAAGTGATAGATGAACCCACAAGGGGAGATGCTATGGTGTACCTTGTTCTCACCAGCAAGGAGAGGTTGGTGGGGAATGTGAAGCTTAAGAGCAGACTGAGTTGCAGTGACCATGAAAGGTGGAGTTGAAGATCTACTTGGTAACAATGGATCCCTGAAAGGAGGAAGGGCCCAAGAAAGCTTATAAATATTCAAGTATCATCTCCTCCAAACTCAAGGACAATGCATCCCAATAAAGAGGAAGTCAGGCAAAAATTCCAGGAGGCCTGCATGGATAAACAAGGAGCTCCTTGGCAAACACAAACAGGAAGTACACAGCAGACGGGAGAAAGGACAGGTGTCCTGGGAGGAATACAGAGAAGTTTTTTGAGCAATAAGGATCAGGCTGGGAAAGCTAAAACCTTGAGAAGTAAATCTGTCTGGTGCTGTCAGGAGCAACAGGATAAGCTTCTGAAGATACGTTGCTCATAGAAGGCAGACTAGGGAAAATGTAGGCCCTTTCCAGAAAAAAAACGAAACAAACAGGAGCCCTGGTTACCCAGGACATGAAGACGATTGAGGTACTCAACACATTTTTTTTTTTTTCACAAGAGCTCCAGCTACACAACCCAAGTCGCAGAAGGTGGAGGGAGGGACTTGGGAGAATGAAGAACTACCTGCTGTAAGAGAAGATCAGGTTTGAGTCCATGAGACCATATGACACGCATCTGCATTGAGGAAATTAGGAGATGCAGTGGCTGAGCCAGTGTGCATTATATTTGAGAAGTCATGGTGGTCTGGTGAAGTTCCCACTTACTAGAATGGGGGAAACAACCCCAAATTTCTGAAAGGGAAAAAAAAGGGAGACTGGGGGAAATAGATGCTGCTCTGTCTCACCTCTGTGCCCAGCAAGATCATGGCATGTATCCTTCTACTAAGGCACATGGAAAATGAGGAGGTGATTACAGTCAACATGACTTTACTAAGGGCCAATTGTGCCTGACAGATTTTAATGCCTACTATGACAGGATTACAGTGTTGGTGGATAAGGGAAGAGCGACTGATGTCATTTACCTGGAATTGCACATTTGTCACTGTTCTGTGTGACATACTTGTCTCTAAATTAGGGACACACAGATTTGATGGATGTACCAATCGGTGGATAAGGAATTGACTGTATGGTTGCACTCAAACAGTTACAGTCAATAGTTTAATGGCTTGAATGGATACCAGGAATGAGTGAGGTTCCTCAGGGGTAAGTATTGGAACTGGCACTGTTTAACGTATTGGTGACACGAGCAGTGGGATTAAGTGCATCCTAAGCAGATATGCTGACATCATACTGGAGGGCAGGGTTGCCTTGCAGAGGGACCTTGACCGGCTCAAGAGGTGGGCCTCTGCAAACTTCAGAAAGTTCAGGAAGGCCAAGTGCAGCATTGTGCACCTCAGCTGGGGTAGTGTTAAGCACAGATACAGGCTGTGTAGGGAAAGGATTGAGAGCAGACCTGAGGAGAAGGACTTGAGAACATTGGTTGACAAGACGGTTGGTGTGACTGGACAATGTGGACTTGCGGTCCAGGAAGCCAACCATATCCTGGGCTGCATCAAAAGAAGCATGACCACCAAGATAAGGGTAGTGAGTTTCCCCTCAACTCTTGTGCTCCATCTCTAGAAGTGCCGAAGGCCAGTTAGGATGGAGTTTTGAGCCGCCCATGGCTGGGAGGTTGAGACTAAATAATCTCTAAGGTCCCTTCATTCTGTGAATCAGTGATTCTGTGAGTAGACTGAAAAGAAAATTTTAAAATTATCTCTGAGCTAATATTGAAGGGGTATTTTGAGTGTTTATGTGCTCATATATGTATGTGCTTGAGATAAAAATATTCTGTATACTGCACTAGAAAGTAAAACGACTATCAAAGAAAGGGTAAGAAGTTAAGGTCTTGCATCAGGCCACACAGTCTCATTTCTGTCTTTCTGTGTGTTTATTTATGGATTAATTGAAATGAGTCCTCTGGAAAAAATACGTGATACTGCATTTAATGACTGTATCACAATTCTGATCGTACTCAATTTTTTTTTAAATTTCAGTTGCTTGATGCTGAAACTGAATATATATTTAATGCAGTTTTGTCTGAGATACATGGTTTGATTTGGTTTGTTAAGGAAAAATGTCGTCCCTGGGTGGTTGTCTGTCTTCAGAACTACTGTGGACCATATTGCAGCAGCCTCCATATAGACTTCTGCTGCTGTAATTGTTGTACTATGTTTAGTAGATAGCAGTGGCAAGTACTTGCTGTCCAACAGTGATGTGGGATTTGGATGATCCATAACTGAGATTGAGAAGTGTTGGAGAGGAGCTTCTGCTGCTTTATTGTCATCCAATGCATGACCAGTGTTCTTGGCTATGTAAAACTTGGAGAAAAAAACCCCACTCCCACACTCAAAACCCAGCAGGTGGTGGTTAGTTCTATTCTTCAAGGAAATTTTGAAGAGAAGAACTTTGTTCTTGCCTTTATTTCTCTTGCCAAAGAATTCCCATGTTTGATATTGCTTCTGCTGTTGCTGAGTAGGCCTGAAGTATGGACTGCATGGACTTTTTTTGTTCCTAAGCTATGTATGAGTCTTAAGGAAGTTGAAAACTTTAAACAGTTTGTAGCTGTGCTCCACCAAACAGAAATCTCATGAAGCTGTTCTCTTGTGACAATTTCAGTACAGCTTGCTGGTTTGTCCAGACAAATTGCGTGTGTCTTTCATGATGGAGAGTTTTTGATATTTTGCAGTTGGTGCCATTTGATAGTAAATGCAAGATTTTTTTTCCTTAATGGTTGTCCTGAGTTAACTTAATTAAAAAAAAGTCATGTTGAAGTATTATTGCAGTGGTTAATGTGTATTTTAATTTTGTGTTCTTTAACTGTGTTGACCTTTCTCAACCAAATTAATTTTAGAAATTAAATTTATATAAAAAAGTTTCACCACAAGTTTCTGACATAGAGCAGAGTTTACAAAGATCATAAATCTTACACAACTCTCAACTAATGAAAAAATGCCTTGTTTATATCATAATCTTTCTACTATACTATCCGTAGGTTTATTTAGGGTTAGTATGGAACTTTTCAGTCCTATACTGTGTCAAGTATTTGCAATATTGCATATTTGAAATCGATTATAGGAATTTTTCCAAAAGTACTGTGCTTTTTCTGTTCTGGGCTTGGAATCTAAAATAACAGTGACAACCAGATCTTTTAAAATTGGCTCTGACCACAGTTTTAATTAAAAAAAAGAGTTTTGTCCTGGGAATAAATGACAGGCAGTCTTAAAATGTAAATTCTCTGTAGACTGGATTAGGTCTGTGTGAGTTAGTGGGTAGGAAGTGGGCAACATGAGCCTATGTTGCTTCCAGAAGAACTCAGAGACATAGCCAGTAAAATGAATTGTTACAGAAGTGTGGTAAAGCACAGTCTAGTAGAATTTGAAATCAGACAGTCAAGGCACAATAGTATTTTTATATTGTTTTGTGTTCTCCTGGGTAGAGATACCTCTATCTGTACTATCATCACTGCACCTCACAGACCTAAGACACGGGCATTTCATAGAGCTATTACATTGCAGAGATGGTCATGTTTTCTGCTGTGCAGACTAAAAAGCTGAGAATTCAGTCTAGCTTTTTGAGAACTGACTAGATTCGTGCTCTGGAAAACATACTCTCTTTTTTAGTTTTAAAGAACAAAAATTTTTAATTTCAACACTCTGTGACTCTTCTGAAAATAGCTTTGCTAAACTATGTAAGTATTATATATGGTATTTAAGCATTTTTTTTGACACATGCTGAATTCTACTCCCCCTCTTTTTTATTTTTCCCTGCTTATTATATTGGAATGTAAAAGAGAGAGCTAAAAAATCTTTGTAACTTTCTTTCCAGTAGCACTCTTCTAGGAGTTTTGCTAAACTATTTTTGTATTAGTTTTCTTCGATGTCCTTTTGCTCTTGTCATACTGTCTTTCAGCTCAACCATAAGTTAAAATGAGGCTTATTCTTGGTTGAGGTAATCATTCCATGCAACAGAAAACTTTCCATTTCCTTTAGGGGAATTGACACCTTTGCAGTGCACCATGTCTCTATCACAGGGCTGATCCGTAATTGAACAATCAATCATTTTGCTTTGCTCTTTTGTTGAAATGTGACTGCTGTCTAAACCTACGAAAAGCTCAAAATGGATTTAGTGTTCCGTTATTATTGCTGTTATTATTAACATGTAAGTGCTGATTAAACATGCCTAAGGATATTGTACTAGACATTATGGGAATGTATAAATTTGCAAAAAGCTTCTATTGCTTCTAAAGGTTCTGTGCAATTTTAGGACTATTATTTTAAGTGGATCTCATTCAGATTCGGTTCACTATGCCCCGATTGGACTAGTTTAACACAGTGAAATGAAAGATATTGAGTGGATACTTCTAAAAATGAATATAGTGATAAAAAAAGTATCATGGGTACCTAAATACATTGCACTACCTGTTAATTGTTTGAGCTGGTTTTTTTAATTATTAAGTCATAATAGTTCCCACAGTGCTATTTTTTAAGAGCTTCTGTAGGTAAAGATGCTTAAAATCTTAAAAGCCATAGTAATAAGTATTGTTAATCTTTAGGTTGTAATACTGCATAATTCTAAAGCTTTTCTAGGAAAACAAGCTAAGTAACTCTTAATTTCTTTTGTGGTGTGTGCAGACATCCTGCAGTGCTTTTGTTGCTGGTTCTTTTCAGTGGGTCTTAAGGTTCTCCTTGCTAGAAGTGACCTCATACTACTAGTGGAGATGGGAAGGCAGCTATTCAGAAGTTCCTAGAAGTCCCAAACACCTGCAAGAGTATACAGTGCTCTACACAGAATAAAAAAATTGTCTCAGTAGTAATAAAAATATCTGGTTGTATTTTGAAATTTGTTGCAAAATGACATCTGTATCTGGTGCTTCTTTACACTACTTCTGCACATGGTGTGACTCCTTTTACTAATATGCCCAATGCTGTTACTGTGCATGGATAAAAGTCCCAAATATGGCAAAAGACAGGATATTAAATCACTCAGGTAGCTTTTAGCTTTGTACCGATGGTTCCAGTATTTTGTTTATTAAAAAAATAAGGCTTTTCCAAAGAATCACTGTCAAATTGTCCTATTTGCAGACAAGATGCTTACTAAACTGAAAACTGAGCTGAAAAGTTGCATTGATTTTCGCATTTGCTGAAGCAGCAGCACTGCAGCCTATGAGACTTTTTGGAGGATTCTTGTGTTTTATACCTCTTGATTATTGCTGCAGGATTAAATTTTGCTTCAGAAATCACAATTCTGCAAAGCACAGTTGTTCTACTTTTAATCTTGCTGCTTGAAGTTATTTGAGTATGCAAACAGTCTTAGATTTTGCTTCTTACTGTTGTCCAAAACTCTTTCCAACTCATTGATTTCATCTATGTAACTACCTACTTGTATGATTATAATTGACTTGTTCCTTTATTTTAAAATGGTTTAGTAAAAGTTAGGTCCACTGTTTAAAAATACTGCTTCTTTTTTCCTTAATACAGCCACAGACATTTTAAAAATATTTCTATGTTTGTCTGTATAATACGATGTTATGCTTGAAGCATTGTTGTTGAAAGAAAAAGTGTTAAACTAATACTCATATATGTGTTAGTAAGCTTGTTTTCTGTGTATCAAAGCTTGGCTGGCTGTGTATGAATAAACCAGTGTTACCATGCGATATTTTTCATATTTTCTGATAGTCTCAGGTATGGGAAACAAGCCTGTTGAAAAATTCTAGAGTTTTCCTTTCAACCATTTGTTCTTCTCACCTGTAAAATAGAGATACAATTCAAATAGAAGCTCTTTCCAAGATGTTGGGACCTGCAGATGTTGTTGCTTGAGAACAGTACAATTCAGCAGTAGTCACAGTTCTAGCAAGTATCTGAGCTTTTGCCTTCTAAGGTGTAAGAACACTCCCAGAAAAGTTCTTATAGTCTTTCCCAACCATGTTACAAAATTACCTGCATATTATTTTGTATGATAAAGAAAATTTAAACAAAAACAAAAATAAGAAAAAAAAGGGTGTAAGGTCACTACTTAGCTCAGCTTCTAGGTGCTTTTGTTACCTTTCCTGTCAGCCTTGCTTTAGAGTCAATAGCATTTTTCTCCTGTAGAGGAATAAGTTTGTTAATAGTTATAATATTTGAAGGTTCCATACAGAAAGTCAGTTAAGTGCATACAAAACATACCAGTGTAGCTCTAATAAAAAGAATTTCCTACTGTCTGTGTAAGTATACTGAAGCTCTTAAAAAGTGTATTTCAGGAAGATTTAAAATAACCTGGTTGGAATTAGACTCTTGATCCAATATTTAAGTCCCTGTATTAGTCCCAAAATAATATTAATATATATCTAACAGTGTGTAATGTGATCTCTTTGAGGCTAGAATAGGTGAGGCATGGGTTATGTCTTTGTGTTCCCAAAATAATATTAATATATATCTAACAGTGTGTAATGTGATCTTTTTGAGGCTAGGATAGGTGAGGCATGGGTTATGTCTTTGTGTTTTGAAAGCAGGGAACTTAACTATGTTCCTTTTTTAGCAATTCATTTTACTTTAATGCATAAAGTACTTGCTAATAGGAAAATTCTCATCTGTTCCCTATCTGGAGTATGAAAGAACTATAGTTTTAGTAAATTCTACGTTTTGATGGATATGAGGTTCAATGACAGAGAAAGTTGTGGATTTCCGTATTTAACTGTTCAATACCTAAAACCTTCCTGGGACTTGCACCATTAGATTATGACCCATAAGAGATCCTCATGGACAAAGGGCACATGAATTGTTAGAGTTTACTACCTGGGCAGTAAGTGTCATCTACAAAAACACATATATGTGATATCCGTGTACCAGAAGATTGTAGAAGCATGTGGTAAATTGAATGTGACCAGATGCCCTTACTATTGGTCTTTTCCTTCAAGAAGTTACTCTAATATTCATCCATGCCAATGAGCAGCCTCCAACAACTGACATTTCAGCAAACCATAAAAGCATATGCTAAAGTTTTAGGCATGTGTGTGCTCATTAGAGATAGCTTGAGTTGTTTGCCAGATATATGGTTGTTTTTTTTTATTGAGGTTAGAATGTATGTATTGCTGAAAGGAATACATGATTCAGGAAGATAACCTGAATGCATGATTCAGAAAGATAACCTGATTAGACAGAACAAAGTTATGCAGAGAATTTTCAGCCTTCGCATATTATAATACCATTTCATACCAGAGGACTGGTTTGTGTTGTCTGGGGTTTTTAATTCTTTATTCCAAAGGAGTCCTGTTGTTTTCTGTTCCCTGGCGTTCTGAGGCTCTTCAGTGTCAATTTCTGTAGTAGCTGTATGAGGAGTTATGGTGGCATTTTAGGCTTTTCCAAAGTCATACCGTATCCCTGACATCTGCTGTTGCTAGCAAAATCTCCAAGAAAATTAAATATATTTTACCTTCCTTTATTGTCTCTCCTGCATCTGTAAATATGTATATATATAAGTATATGAAGATTGTCATTCACTCTTCTAATTATCATTTAAGATACTGTAATGATGTAACAGGGTGCATAGGTAGAAGTGAATAATTGCTTCTGTGACCTTTATCTTTCTAGCAGTGGGGAAATACTTTTTTTTATACTTTGTATTAATTGAGTTTTGTTGTACTTTTTGAAATTTCTTATGCTAGTCTAAATCTTGAAATATAAAATAGAGAAACAGGGGACTGGGAGTTTAGTGCCCTGTCATTGGTATTTGTGACCAGCTGTGTGTGGACTTGGAGAAACCCAGTGATACACCCATGTTCTGGGTTAGTTTTTCCTCCATAGTGTTACTTTAATAATGTGATGTCATAAGATGTCCTTCAGTATTGGATTTTGGGAATGACTGTGAGTCTGAATGTTTTAAATTGCTCTAGGCTTCTGAGTAAGACCCAAAGAAGTTGTTCAAGGCGTCATAATGTGATTAGCCGACCCTTTTTATTTATAATTAATTGTACTGTTATTACAGTAATTGTAATCTGTTTACTTTTAGCATTAATTATGTTATGATGGACAAGACACAGTATTTAAAATGTAGATTTATTTCCTGGAGAATATGTATGCGTGAAAAAATTACCAAGTATATTAAGAAAACATGGATGTCTTATAGCAGACAACATAAAAATACAGGTGCTTTTTCTGGTGACAGACTTATGATAACAATGGGATTCTTCTCAGGAATGAGATCTTGATCTCTTACATTATTACCCAAGAGCTAAATACAGAGCTGTGCCACCTCAGTTCTCTCTTGTGCTGTTTATCAGTGACTCAGTAAATGTCTTCATTTTTCCTACTCCATCAGAATTCAGGTTATATATTAACTGCTCTCTTTAGGAATGTTCTCTGGAAAGTTCTAGTTTATAATCTTTTGTATTAAAGCTTAATTTAAGGGGTGCAGCTTTACCACAGACTGCAAAAGATGATAGATCAGAGTGCTGAATTACTGCAGCAAAAATACCTTTGGTACAGGAGCACTTTTGGGTTTTCTTAAACGAGTAGCGTTATACTAAACCTTCCAGTGATCAAAGTATTGCAGGTTAGTTGAGAAGTGTGCACTGGTTTTGTACAAGTAGGGTATGTTTTTACTAAGTTCAGTTTGGAAGTTTGTTTTTGTAAAAAGTAGTTAAATTGAAAATTTGCACTAGGTTAATCACATTTGATGTGTAACAATGAATTGATCATCATGATTCAGATAATCTTAAGATCGCTTTTTATATTTGTTTTGAAAAAATAACTGGTCTTGTAGTCCTGGTGAAAGAGATGAACTGTTGTCAATGCTTACTTACACAAATGTGGCACAAGATTTCACTGGGTAATGAAATGATAGCAGTAGAAATAGGAATACTTTCCTTTTTTGTGATCAAAGAGATAATTTTAAGTCAAAGTCTGAGATTACACTTTTGAATTTTTAGACTTCCACTTGTTCGTAGTTCCCAGAAGTTACATTTCCTCATACTATAAAGAAGTTAGGAAAAATACTATGCTTTTTATTCTAATGCTTAAGTATTAAGCTAGTTTATTTCTAAAACAGTGAATTAAAATCCAATAATTCTCTTAAAAATGACTGCTACTGTTCATCAAAAATCTTCATTAAATAGAATTAAAAATTTCTCATCTATTTTTTGCCGCTCTGCTTACTGTATATTTTTAAGATACGAGTCTAGGCAAGAGATCCATCACCTTCTTAGATGTGGCGTTTTCAGTTCCACAAGGATTGTTTTGGAAGCCTTAAAAACCATCTTTTAACAACTGTGATGACAATAAGTTGAAGATAAATATTCAGAGTGTAGTCTCCTAAGCAAAGTTCCATATGTCACAGGCAAATTGTGATTTAAGGCCAGTGGCATGTTGGCCTATATCAAGAACAGTGTGCCCCGCAGGCCTAAAGAGAAGTGACCATCCCCTTGTACTCGGCACTGGGGAGGCTGCATCTTGAGTACTATGTTAAGTTTGGCCCCTCACTTTAAAGAGGACACTGGAGTGCTGGAGTGTGTTCATGAAAGGCAGCAAGGCTCTTGAGAGGTCTGATCAACATGTCTTATGAGGAACGGCTGAGGGAGCTGGGTTTGTTTACTCTTGAAAAGAGAGGGCTCAGGGCACCTCATTGCTCTTTACAGCTGCCTGAAAGGAGATTGTGGTGAGGTGGGGGCCAGTCTCTTCTACCCTGCCTGCAGTGAGACAAGTAGAGGAATGGCCAAAAGCTGAGATGGAAGAATCGGGTTAGATATTAGAAAAAAAAAATCTCACTGTGAGGGTGGCCAGGGATTGAAACACACTGCCCAGGGAGGTGGTGAAGTCATGATCTTCGGAGGCATTTATGAGGTGTCTGGATCTGACACTGGGGAAATATGTTTTAGTGGTTACAGTGGTAGTGCTAGGTGGATGGTTGGATTTGATCATCTTGAACGTCTCTTCCAACCTTGATGATTTTATGATTCTGTGATTCTTTATTGAGATAACAACTTGCTAGTAGTCTGTTGTGGTTTAGGAATGGTATTCCCCAATTCAGTGTTTCCCACTGAAACACCCAAGCCATGCATCTCTCACGCTCTTTCACCTTCCCAAGGCCCTTCCCCTTGTGGCAGGCTGGAGTGGAAAACTGGAGGCACAGAAAATAAGGATTACAGGTAGAGATAAGAACGATTTACTGGAAGTGACAACAAGCAGTAATAGCAACAATACCAATGACAGGGGTACAAGAAAAGCAAGCAGCAATTCACATGGAAACCCCTGACCCTACCTGACTGCTCCCTCCACCATGCACCATAACCCATAAAGAGAGTCTCTTCTCCATTCCACAGAAGTGATTTGAGATGGTTTAGAACAACCTCTTGGTCCTAGCTGTGCCCCCTCTTTGATACTGCAAAAATTTGCCCTGTCCTATCTGGATCTGGGACGTTATCTACCCTTTATTCTACACTATCTACAACATGGACAAATCCTACAACTTGCAACTATACATATGCATATATGTGTGTGTGTGTGTGTGTGTGTGTGTGTGTGTATACACAAGCACAGGTATATTTCTGTAGTCAATAGTTGTCCCTCAAGATGTCTGTTGAGTTTTTTGGTTTTGGGTTCTACCTGTCCTAGATGGCTTCCAGGGCAGGAGGGCTGGTATACTGTTGTCTGTTTGCATGCTGCATCAAGAGCTCATGAATGGAGCAGTCCATCCTCATTGTCCATGGTTTTTATGGCAGACAATGGCATTGTCATTCAGCAACTAATATCATACTATTAAACATTACAGACTGTTCTCACTCAAAAATCAAATCCCCTTGAAATACACATCATGTTTTCCTGTCTCTCTGTACTACCCACCAAATGCACCCAGATCCCTCAGAAAAAGGGATCCCATGGATGGGTTTGCCTTTGCTTGACACAAGACTAACCAAAACTGTCTTCCCTAACATATTCCTCATATGCACCCCAGGGACTTTATCCCCTTCTACAGTATGTGGGAGCAGGACCAGCATGATTGATAGAGCCTCTACTGTTAACTAACCAGGTGGCTTCCACTAAGTGTAGATCCCAGTGTTTCGAGGTTTCGCCACCTATTGCTTTCTATGTGATGTTTAACAGTCCATTGTACTGTTACAGTACAATTCAACAGTCCGTTCTCCCAGAGGCTGGTGCATTGTGGGGAATATGACATACTCTATACTGTGCTTGCTGGCCCAGGTGTTTTTGAGCCTAATTTTGAAATGAGTCCCATTGTCTGACTCAGTTCTCTCTGAGGTGCCACATCACCAAGGAACTTGCCTTTCAAGGTCCAAGACAGTGTTCTGGGCAGTGGTGTGAGGCACAGGGTGCATCTTCAGCCATCCAGTGGCTATTTCCACCATTGTCCGCATGTAGTGCTGGCGTTGTGGTTTTGGGGCAGTGTGATATAATCGGTCTACCAGGCCTCCCCATATGTGTATTTCAACTATCATCCACCATACCACAGAGGCTTCACCCCTTTGGCCTGCCTGAGTGCAGCACATTTCACAGTTACGGAGAACCTGGGAGATAGTGTCTGTGGTTAAGTCCACCCCTTGATGACAAGCCCATTGTATGTTGCATCTCTTCCCTGATGACCTGAGGTGTCATGGGCCCACTAAGCCTGTGACATACTTGATGCTTATGTTGCCAGTCCAGATCCACCTGAGACAGTTGAATCTTGGCAGCTTGTTTCACCGCTCTGTTGTTGTGATGCTCCTCAGTAGCAGGACTGTTGGGTACATGTGCATATACATTACATACCTTTACAGCCAGCTTCTCTTCCCTGGCAGCAATGTATTGCCACAATTCAGCAGAGCAAATGGATTTATGAATCTGCTGCCAGCTGTTTTTTTCCATTAGTCCATCCACACCCATAGAGCATTTGCTACCATCCATGAGTCAGTGTAGAGGTAGAGCATTGGCCATTGTTCTCGTTCAGCAATGTCAAAAGCCAGCTGGATGACTTTCAGCTCTGCAATCTGACTTGATCCACCTTTCCCTCAATGACTTTAGGGACTCATTACATAAGACTTCATATGGCAGCTTTCCACTTTTGATGTATCTTTATGACAGGAACTGTCAGTAAAGACAGCATGTTGCTTTTCATTTTCTTATAGCTGAGTATATGGTGGAGCCTCCTCAGCATGTGTCACCTTTTCCTGTGATGATGACAGTCTGAAATTCTTGCCTTCGAGCTAGTTCATGATGACTTCCAAGATCCCTGGGTGACTGGGATTTCTGTTCGAGCATTCTGTGTGGTCAGGGTGATCCACTTACTCCATGTAGCATCAGTAGTATGTTGTGTGGAAGGAACCTTCCCTTTGAACATCCAGCCCAGAACTGGCAGTCAGGCAGTGTTTGGATGCCAGTCACTTCTAAAGTGGCTCAAAGCCCTTCATAAGCTTCCGGGACCTCTTTGTCAGCTAGGACATAGCTGGCTTCAGATCTGTTATATCCCCAACTCCAGAAACCCAGGGGTTGTCCTTGATTCTCCATGGGTACTTCCTCTCCTGTGTTTCCCCATACAATGCTGTCATCCATCTATTGGAAGTGTTCTAGAGCCTCACTCTTTTCCAGTGCAGTCTGGATCAGTCCCTGGCAAATAGCGGAGCTGTGTTTCCACTCCAGGTGTACTGGATGCCTCTCCAGGTGAAAGCATACTGTGACCTGCTCTGTGCTGTGGACTCCAGGTTGTACTGAAGTTCCAGCATCTCTGACACAACAGCACTCAGGGGTGTTGTGACTTAGTTCAGGCCATGATAGTCCACTGTCTTTCTCCACTCTCCATTGGACTTATACACTGGCCATATAGGACTGCTTGACAGGAAACTGTACATGATCTAGCAGTGTGCCCAGGTGGCCAAGAAGGCCAGTGGCATTCTTGCCTGTATGAGGAATAGTGTATCCAGCAGGACCAGGGAAGTAATTGAGCTTCCTCTGTACTTGACACTGGCGAGGCTGCACCTCAAGTACTGTGTCCAGTCTGCGCCCCTCAGATTTGGTGCTGGAGCATGTCTAGCATAGGGCAACAAGGCTGGTGAAGAGTCTGGAGCACAGGTTCTGTGAGGAGCGGCTGAGGGAGCTGTGATTGTTTCGCCTGGAGAAAAGGAGACTCATGGGAGACTTTATCACTCTCTACAACTACCTGAAAGGAGGTTGTAGCCTGATAGGGGTTGGTCTCTTCTCCCAGGCAACCAGCAGTAGAACAAGAGGGCACAGTCTTAAAGCTGTGCCAGGGCAGGGTCAGGTTAGACATTAGAAAGAAGTTCTTTATGGAAAGAATGATAGGGCACTGGAATGGGCTGCCTGGGGAGGTTGACAAGTCACTGTCCCTGGAGATGTTTGAGAGACTGGATGTGTCACTTAGTGCCATGGTCTAGTAGGCAGAGTAGTGTTGGGTCAAAGGTTGGACTTGATGATCTCAGAGGCCTTTTCCAGCCTATCTGGTTCTATGATTCTGTGACTGTTAAAGGGTGATCAAGTCTTCCTGCCCATTCCCTGACTCACATCTTCTCATTGCTCACTTCTTGTAAATATGGACTGGGGGTACCTTCAAGAGGATCAGAGGTAACATCAACCCTTCTGTTTTGTCTGAGGACTTGTGCACTGGCAACTTGAATGACATTTATCCTTTAAGAATGTAGCGCAGTGGTTGTTTTTTCTCTCAACTCACACACCCATGCTGTTAGGGCAGAGGGGCATTTTTCATCCCACTTCCTTGTGTTTTATTTGTGGTCCTACAGGTAAAACCACAAGTTAGGTTGTGGTGTGTACCCACTCTCTCGAACCACGGCAGGGTGCTTACTCTCAATTGCAGACTGTAGTCTGTGCTGATGCATCATCGAACACTTGTACTTTAAATTGCTGGCAGTCCTCTTTAAATTGGAGGACATCCTTGGTCAGTCTTTGTCCAGACACAGGCCTGTAAAAGGGGAGAGATACTTTCTTCATATAACCAGAGTTTGGTAAACAAGTTGTCCACTATGTGTTCTTTTTTCATGACATTGTGCTGGTTTAAAGGTAAACTGGCAGGAGAAATGAACCCAACACAAAAGAGATTATAAGTCAGAGTTACAATTTAATAACAATATTACAATAAATGCAATGGCACAAAGAGAAATTGGTTTAAATCCACAAAACTCAGAAGTATAACCCAGCACCCTGGGGCACAAACAAAATGGTGTCTGTTAGTCCCTGTGCTGAGACCCACATGGTTCTCCCAAGTCCAGAGTAAAAGGAAGTAAAAAACCTGTTAGTGCAGATGACAGTTGCAGTTGGTGAAGAGTTGTGGTCTCAATCTGGTCGAGAGTGGTGGTCTCCTCCTGTCAGGGTTCTGGTCCTGCTCTGGATCTGACAAGTGGTATACCCCAGTCCCAAAACCCCCATGAGATTATATACCCTCAGTTTCAGGTGGGAATGCCCGGTACCTTCTCCAGGGCAGGGAGTTCCACAACGAATGATCTGACTCTGTGAGTCATGGAGTATTTTTGGAATTGTTGATGGTCCATTAGCAGACACACCCCCTCAGGCTGGGTGTGGAGGTGCTGACGACTTCCTGGAAGGGAATTATCACAGCTCTTATCTCACAGGCTTCTTTAAAATCCAGCTTATAGCCTGAGGGGTCAGGTGTGCTCTGGCCAGCTGCTGTAAATGGTCCATTGTTAATAGTTCATGAGAAATGACATAGAGGGTTTTAGAATACACAGCTTTGGCCACACCCACACAGTGATAAACTTGTTCCTGGCTTGCTGAACTAGGACAGACATTAATGTCAGTGATGTCATATTGGCATATGGCAGTGGCTCGCTCCATAGGAACTTCCACCATATGGTTTGTATAAACTGGACTTTATCTGGATTTATAGGGAATTGCTCATTATTTGAATCCTCTGGCACACCAAATTCTCTTGGGTCCTAGATGCCTTTCTCCATGGTGTTCCACTTGTCTCAGTGCACTAATAGATCACCCTCTCTGAGTCATGTAGTGTGGCAGAGAGAGTGGTTGCATATGGCATGGGCTTGCCATGTGAGTCATTTGCCTCTTTCTTGTAGCCTTTATTGTTAGTATTGCTGTTGTTACTTTTTGTTCTATTTCATTGCTGTTTCCAGTAAATTGTTATTATCTCAACCAGTGATTTTACCTTTTGTGCCTCCAATTCTCCTCTCCAGTCAACTGCAAGGGGAAGCAGAGGGGGAAGGAGCAAGTGACTGGTGCATGGTTTGAGTGTTTCAGTGGGGATATTAAATTGGGGAATACTATTTCTAAACCACGATGTTATTTGGTGCCCAGTATGGACCATGAAGGGTTGAGATAACTGGTCTGCCTCAGAGGGGTTGGAAACAAATTTGATCTAAGTATTTGCTGCATTAGGTACAGAGCTGCTGGTTGCACTGTTGCTTGGTCTTCAGAGCAGGAGGAAGGATCAGGATTGCCTTGTTGTTGTACTATATGATATTAGTTTATGACATGATAACATTGAGGACAGTGAGGGTCATTTGGGATAATAACCATATCCAGTCTACGGGGAGATCAGGGGAGAATGATTTTCTGGAGTTTTTCACCCCCTATTCCTCTTCCAAGCCTGTTACAACAGCTTTTAAGAATTCTGAGTTTCTTTCGGATGTTAAGGAAAGCACACTCCTGTTGTTAGGTCTTCCAGGTCTTCTCAATGTGATTCCCACACCTTGTTTAGAGTTATAGATCAGAAAATGACATTAGATGGTGTAGAATAACCTCCAGGTCCTAGCCATGCCCCTTCCAGGCTACTGAAAAAATTAACCCTGTCCTCGCCAGAACCACAACACAGTCCAAAAGTGTGTTTTAATAGTATAGTAGATCTGTAACAAGTATAAAGACGGTAGTTGCTGAGGTGGAAAGGAATAGCTTAGCCTTTTCTTTATTCTGTAAATAAATGAGCAGAGCAGCTCAGGTACTAGGCAGTATTTGGTTGTCTAGCTCAGTAAAACTAGTTTAAACTTTTCATGTGGAATAAATATATGACCGACTAATTGGTAGAAGGCCTGGTAAGTTTTGAAACACTCATGTCTACTTACTTATCTACATTGTGGTATTCTGTGAACAATGTGTGTTTCTGTAAAGCTCCTATATGTTCACAGACATCAGATGATTATGCTAATGAGCTGTAAAGTAAGGTGTTATGCATCTTTTAAGCAAGATGGAAGATGGCAACCGCATACTACCTTTTTTCCTCCCATAAATTAGTATAACATGAGTAAAGTAGCCTGTCTTGATGAGGCACTGATCAGCTTTCCAGTCAAGTTTTAGAACCCTAAGAATTTAGGAGTGAAAATCAGGAAGAAAATACCCAGTGACCATCTGTTACTGAGATCAAAACCAAAGCAAAACAACACATCTTTTTATCCAGAAGACAAATGTATTTTAACACAACATGTAGTAGACAGAATTTGAAAGATTTAGGACCTGGTGAAAAACTGACATTTGCACTACCTTTCCTATAAAAGAACAGAATGGGTTTGAAAAATGTTAAGAGCAATGTTTATATGCATTGTTTAAGATGTTCATTAACAAGAAACAAATTAATACAAATAGTCAGTAAAGATTCACATGAAAGTTTTCTGGTCAAAACTCTGAAGTTGATCGCAGTTTCCGAGGATTCAGATGGTCCTGCATGGAGAAACAATGATTTTCTGGCAAAACTCAAATACAAGCAAGAAGCATGCAGAAAGTGGAAGCCTGGAAGACGGGTGGCCTGGAAGGAACACAGAGACATTGTCTAAGCATGCAGATACACAGTTCAGAAAGCCAAAACCCATCTGGAATTGAATCCAGTAAGGCATGTGAAGAGCAAAGGGACCTTAAAGATCAGATAGTTCCAACCCCAACACCACAGGCAGGGACATCTTCCAGTAGAAAGAATTCTATAAGCACCCAGGGTATAAAAGGAAGATTAGGGCAAATGTTAGCCTGCTGCTGAATGGGGAAGGGATGCTGGTGACAGAGAGGGTAAAATACATTCAGGTACTGTAGGCCTTTTTTTACTTTAATATTTCCTAGTAAAGCAGCCTTCGGGAATTCCAGGCCCCAGAGAATAGGTAGAAAGTCTTGAGTAAGGAAAGCGTTCCCTCAGTGGAAGACAGTTGAGTTAGAAAATAGTTAAACAAATTGCAGAGCCCTGCTGTAAGACAGATGCAAGTGCCAAGGGAGCTGGCTAAAATAACTGATAGGTTACACCTAATAGTTTCTAAATGATCGTGGTGATTGAGAAAGGTACCTGAAGACCGCAGGAATATGAATGTTACTCCTGTGTGCTCAGAAAGAGCAGGAAGGAGGACCAGGAAGAAGGCCACTCAGATCTCAACTTGATCCCTGGGAAGGTGATGGAGCAACTATTCCCGGGAGCCATTTCCAGGCATGTGTCCAATAAAAATATGCCCACAAGCAGTCAGCATGGATTCACCAAAAGGAAGTAATACTTGAGCAACCGATAATTTTCTACCATGAAAGGACAGGCTTGGTAGATGAGTGGAAACCAGTGGACATTGTTTGCCTTGACTGTAGGGAGGCTTTTGACACTGCCTCCCAAAAGATCCTCATAGAGAAGCTTAAAAAGTATGGGCTGGATGAGTGGGCAGCGAGGTGGATTGAAAACTAGTTTTATGACTGGGACCAGAGAGTAATAAGTGGTGACATGAAGTCTAGTTGGAGGCCAGTGGTGTACCCTGGACTCAGTACAGGGTCCCATCCTACTTAATGTCTTCGGTTGTGATTAGTATGGTAGGACACAGTGTGGCCTCAGCAAGTTTGCCAGTAGTACAGAAAAAATGTGAGGTGTGGCTGGTAGGGCAGCGAGTTGTGTTGCCATTCAGAGGGAATTCAGCAGGTGGCAGAAAAGGTCCAACACGAGCCTCAGGTAGTGAAAAAAAAAGGGAATTCCAGAATCTGGTACATGGGAAAGAGTAACCCAATGTGCCATGACATGCTGGAGGCTGAAAGGCTGGAAAAAGCTTTGCAGAAGCTCTGTCTCAGTGGATATCAAGTTAAAGAAGGGCCAGCAATTTGCCCTTTGCTGCAAAGATGGACAATGATATTCTGAGCTGGACAAGGCATGTGAATAACTGCAAGGAGGGTGTAATGGAGAACAAAACCAGGCTCTCTTCAATGCTACCCAGTGACAGGATCAGAACCTAAACCCCATTTTTTAGCCATTAGTTGGTGAAAAATTTCTTTCCATTTTTGGAATTACAGATGAATAAAGAAGCCATTTTTAAAATTTTAAATAATGAAATAATATATTGCATAGTTTCTTTGGGAATCTGATTGCATTTAGTTGCATTAATTCTGGAGAACTAGCTTTACACGGTGTCCTTTTCCATTAAAAAAGCAACTTTTCCATCCCTACCAGCTGCTTAAAGACTTTTCATTTTTACAAGGAGCTTTAGAAATCCCATTAAAGTATTTTGTTGTTTTATAGTAATTTGATTAGTTTCTTATGTTCTTTTTCAATGCTACTTATCATATATTTTCTGGTGATTCATTAAAATACTCACACTTCTACATGGTTCATGACAAGCATACATTTGGCATTTTCTGTCAGCTCTTTACAATTAGCCTGAATTATCAACTATTTTTCAATGTATTTGGAATGCATGTCTCTGTTCTTTATTCTCTGGCACAAAGCTTAAGAAATTGGGCGAGAGTATTTCTGATTGGATTTTTTTTCCCCGAATACTTACAGCTGTTGCCGTGAGAACCCCAAAAGCAGGACTTCGAGCCAAGTTAATGTAGGATAAGATAAAAAGGTACATTCTTTAGTGGCCTGGGGCTTTTAGGAATACATGATGACATCTTCGTGCTGCCCCCTTCTTCTTAGAACACTGATTTCCGTGGTTTTTATAATATGGCCCACCCAATCCCCAGTTTACACATCTCTCAGTCCAGCCCCAGTCCCACCCCTGTGCCATCCCCCAGGATCTTGGGGCTGGGGTCACTGGGACCCTCTGTTCTTCATTCTCTTCTTCCTCAGGCTTTGGAGTTTTTCCAGTGTTCTTAGACTCAAGGTTGTTGGTTTATGTTTCATCTTGTTTTGCAGGCCTTTCTGATAGTTGTCAGCTCTTGTACCTTGAAGAGAGCCTAAATAGCTAAAAGAATTTGAGCTACTAATCTGTGGTAGGTGTTAGGATGTATAAACAATGAACTTAAGCTGTTAGAAATATGAACACTACATTTGCTACAGTTACAAATACTTCTAAAATCTATAAAAATGAAAAATCAGAAAACCCCTTTGGCATCACAGCCTTTTATCAGGTGTTTCAGTTACTTACAGGTGTGGCTTCCAATGTGCAGCTAATTGTATTTTTGGTTTTACATTAACTTGAGAACCAAAGTATTTGTCATCTAGCTGGGCTTTGAAAGTAATTTGTAGCCCCTGCATCTTGCCATACATGCCATTCTGTAGTATGCATGGCATTGCTTTCAAGATCATTGGCTGATAAAGTATCTTGGGTCATAGAAATATGCAAGTAAAGCATTATGTATTCAAGTGCACTGGCTGTTAGTATAGAGCTTTCACTCAGCAAAGAGTTTTCAGAAATGAGGTTACATTTATTACTTGATTTGAAAAAGAGTATAACAGTTCTTGGAAGCTGATTTGTGATGTGAACAAATGATAATAGCTTTGGCAATAGTAATAATACATATCATAATCAAGATAGTTTCTTTATATCTCAGCTCTTTTTTTCCAGTAGAGAACTCATAGAAGATGTTTAGTGGTTCCACATCACATATAATATCACTTGCAATTTTGCTTGTCTTTATTTTCATTTGCTTTTTGTAGGCACACTTTGTATATGCAAAGACCTTCTGCACAGAATTTTTGTTTTGTTAAACACCAGTGCGTTTGCTGAAGTGTCCATCCTCACAATTCACTCACATAGTCTCATGGTCAGTAACAAATTCCAATTGTGTTCATGCAAGACATCGTTATAGATAATTTAGCCTCACATTTTTTATCTTCTCTTATTGAAGAAGAGAGAAGATATGAGCAGTATTTGCATTATGATGCAGTTGTATGTTTTTATTGATGTGATTCTGTGTGATACTAGAAAACAGATTCAATAAGGGTCTTAATTTCTAGCAAAGTTAACTTACTGCAACACTGATCACGTGTGATCTGGTATCTGCCTTGTCATATTCAGCCAGGTTGTACCTAGAGCCTGTCACGTCCAAAATGTTAAGATTAAGTCATTTTCTTTTTTCATCTATAAGAATACTCACTTCTACCTTGAGCTCCTCCTTTGAGCTTTCATGGAAAAACTCTTGGTTTCAATAACCACTGTTAAAAAAATTATGGTTTAGGGTGGTAGCATTTTTAATTTCTGAACAATGCATAATTTTGGTTTGTTTGTTTCATTTTGTTTGGGCGTGTCCACCCCTTCCCCAATGAAGTTTTATTGGACTTTATATAGAAGTGGCTTGGTGGTTGACCCTGGCTGCTCTTTCATTCCTCTACCCCACCTGGGATTTGGGAGAGAGAATAGTAAGAGCGAAAGTGAGAAATCTTGTCTGTTGAGATAAAGACAATTTAAAAAGTGAAGGGAATCGAAAGAAGGAAAAAAGTGATGGAAAGACAATCACCACCTTCCACAACTAGTGTACTGATGCCCAGACAGTCTTTGAGTAATGGCTACACCCTAAAAGCCCTCCCGTGAGCTTTTATTACTGACCATGATGTTATAAGGCATGTAGTATCCATTTAGTCATTTGGGATCAGCTGTCCTTGCCTTGTTACCTCTCAGCTTCTCGGCCATCCTGGCATACTTGCTGCAGGGCAGAATGGGCAAAAAGAGAAAGTGCACTTTTTAGCTGTGCCAGTGTGACTTGGCAACAGCCAAACCACAGCGGTGTTACTGACACGATCTGAGTCATGGCAGGTCCAAGTCACAGCAATGTACAGTCCACTGTGAAGAAAATGAACTCTTTATTTTTCCATTATATTTGGACACAATAAATAATGAGTGAACCTAATCTTGAGTTTAGATATTATTTTTGTAGAACAGGAGTTTTAGTATTTAGAACAGTGGTCTAAGAGGAGGTGACAAAGGTTTTGCTGTGATTCAGACACATATACTTAATCCTAGTAGGACTTCTGTCTTTCTTTGGTGTATCTGAGCTTGTTTGACTTAAAAGCAGATTTTTCATCTTTCCTGCTACTTGTCAATGTTCTTCACAAACAGAAGCAGAAAATACTGCCTTAATTCTCCAGTTGCACAACAGATTTTCACAGACACGTCATTATTGTGAGGGTACCTGCATTCAGTATTTCAAGGGAATAAAGACAATCTTGTGGGAGAGAGACATAAAATGGGTCAACTTGGCCATCTAAGCAACAGCTAGTATATTGTTGACATATCTAGGAATTAAGTTTAACACTACAAAACCCAACAGGGTTTTTCTACACTGTTAATGATTAAAAAAAATCGTTATTTCCTAGCAAAGAAAACATAGTTGAAGGAAAGAAACATACATTCTGACATGGCCTCTGAGATTAAGGACACTCAGCAATCTTGGATTAGTTGAGAACTCTGAGGATTCCTAGAAGCAGAGGGTCTGAAAGCAGTTTATATATGTGATGATATTGTATCAATGTACTGTTTTACAGATGGTTTCTGCTGGTGCCTGATGCATTTAGGCTTGAATATGTGCTTGTGGAGGTGACCGTTCTGAAGTTGAGACAGCCTCTAAAGGGAAGAGAATTCATCCCTACAACTTTCTTTTTTTTAGTCCAACCTTTACCTGCCAGCTAATAGAATTTTAGCATGGCACTTCCAGTTGGATTTTTGCCAGGAAACGCCAAAGAAAAAAGAGTGCTGGCAAATGTAGTAAGCAAAATTTACTGATGATAGTAACAACAGTGAAATGACTGAGCAAACTTTTAACCAAATACTGCTTTATCCATGTAAATATCAGCTGTAGTTAGATAAATTGGAAGAGATTATGAAGTGCCTAGGCTAAACAGGTATGTGAAATGATAGCTGCTATATTCTTACCTGTTACGGAAGTCTTTATTTTAATAGAAGACTTGAGGTTTTGGAGGAATTATTCCTTTAAAAAAAAAAAAAAAGGAGATTCAGGCAGTCACCTAGCAGGTTTGGTGTTTTCTAACAAAAATTATGTAATCCAGTCCCTGAAGAAGGAGGCCCCAAAAGGAAAGCTTCTCTGACTTTCTGTCAGAAAACATAAAAACTCTGAAAAGTTTTACTGGCAATATTTGACAGCAGATTTTATCTTAGTACTGTAAATAGTAAAACACTACATTTTATGGAGGGTTTCAGAAGTATGACAGGTTATTCCAGAGTTGTTGTTTTCTTACATCATCAGTAGGGATAATTTTTTCAAAAATATAATAAGGTTCAGTCGGTGTAGGTTTTAGGCATTGTCATTTGAAAAAAAAAAAATTGAGTGAAATATTTCTGCTATATCAAAATAAATTTGTCTTAATTGTTACAGGTACAATTTGGATAAATATGTTTCCAAAGCATATAGTTTTAAAAAAGGAAGAAAATGAAACCTAGATTACATAATTATAACTTCATCTGCTTTTGTTGTGCACAAAAAAAAAAAAAGGCAAAGTCTTGCGTAACTGATTAATTCTGTTTCTGTGGGCCATAGAGGGATCGGGCCCAGTCCTCAGATTTCCTGGAGGATTTTACTACAATCGATTAAGGAACATAGAACTAAGCCTCTAGAGAGAGCACAGTCCTCAGAGGTTTTAGATTAATTAAGCTCATTAAAATGGTTTGGATGGTGTTTTCCAATAAAGTGTAGCTGCTTGCCTGGCTGCTGAAGCGGATGACCATTAAGAAGACAATTTAAATGACTGTTCTGCTGACAAATCAAATCCTGTGCAATCTGAAAAGAATTAAAGTTCCAAACCATAAATAATTGCTATCTACACAGACTTGAAAGCAAAAAGAGCTGATGCTCTTCCTGCCTGCTGCTCATGTATACAAAGTCACCAGAACAGAATTCAGTTTCGTGAAAATATTCCTTGTGCTGAAAGGTCTTTATTTTTGCATAATTATTCTTATTTAAAATATTTAAACATAATAAATTTTGAAAGTTTTTCTCAGTATTTTTTAAATTATTGTTGACATTTGCAAATATTGTGTGATAATGTAGAGAACACTCTTACCCTTCTAGACTAAACAGGAACCAAATTTTTCCTGCATCTGAGAGGCCATTAAATGTTCTCCTATTCCGTTAAGAAGTTGTGACTTGTGGCTGTACTTCTTTCTGCACTCCTGTCCTCATACATGTCTTTCATGTGGTCTTTGTAGTATTTTTATATGTATCTTTGATTCTGTGTCATTCTTAAATCCCTCTTAAAATCAAATGTGAACCATTTCAAATGTCTTCAAGAAATTTATTTATAAATTTTGATGGCAAACTATTTGTATGAAGCAGTATATAGATTTTGATGATAAAGCTTTTCTCTGCTTTCCTCTGTTTGTGTCAGGAGCAGAAAATTGGTAGAAAGGCATGAAGAAAAAGCCAGGTGTTTTTAATATCACTGAGTGCAGTCCAGGGCTAGATGAAATATTTTCATTCATGTTGCAATATTTTATTCTTCTAAGGCACACACTTCCTCAATATCAGTACTTATTTTTGCGTATTTCTTTCCAACAGAATGATTGACCAAATTTCAAATAGCAAAGGAAAAGCTTGTGAGAGCTGGCCAGTTTACAATTTGAATGTTGTTGATAGGTCTCAGATCACCATATGTCAAGGAAAGTCAGAATGGGAAAGGGAATAATAGCAAGAAAACCCTTATTTATGTAAAAGTGAACAGTGTGATTCTTGGGGCCGTCCTGTGCAGGGCTAGGAATTGTGGGTTCCTTCCAAATCAAGATATACTATTGATTCTGTGAAAGAGGCTTGCTTGTTTTCCAGAGGTAGCTTAGTCCCCACAGTGGGAGTTATAGAAAAAAAGTTGTTGTGGGGGCATTGACTAGGGATGGAGGAGAGGACTAAATTATTTAACTGTTTGTAAGCTTTACTTGGGCATCAGAGTTATCTTTAGTGGATGAGGTTAGATAATGTTTCTTTTTCTAAAGTAATAAGGAATATTAGAGCATGCACTCCAATTTACCCATAGTTTTGTAAACTCTTTGGAAGGGGATCCTACATCTTCATTTTACACCATTTGGAAATTTAGATGTTACTACCATGTTATTTATAACATCATATAAATACACTTTAACTTGTAAAAAAATAGTTGAATTCAAAGCCTCATCTTTTAACCAGAAACTTCAGCTATAATTTAGAAATTTCATATCTAAACATGGAAATCCCTGCAAACTACCTACAGATTACAAAATCTGTAGAATTTTGCTTGAAGTCTTTACAGAGAAGAACAACAGATTGTAAACCCTACTAAAATCAAAAATACTAATAAAAATAACAAAAAAAATTGTGAAACTAAGAAACCCCAAGAGTTTTATAAAAAATTCAAATTATCAAGGAAATTTCTTAGGCTTATAAAGACAGGAATGAAATAAAAATAATAAATCAGTAATTTTGGTAGTGTTTCATAAAATATCCCAATGTGAAGATCCTTAATCTGCCAGGACCAAGCTATACAACTGGTGTGTCTTTGCATCTGCTTTAAGTTCCTGTGTCATTTGAATCAGACCAGAGGCATTATATCTTCAAAAGAAATGAAATGAAGTTGATTTTCAAAACTCAGTTGAATCTTTTGTTGTTAAAAATCAACAAAGAATTGAGGATGGGCTTAAAGTATCACTGTTTTAGTATGCCACTCATAGCGATAAGTGCTAAACCCTTTTGGATTGGGTGAAGGGAATGGAAAGGGAAATCCTAGAGTGTATTTGTGTAGTGGAAGAAGTAGTTCTTTAAGAAGTCTGAACTATGATAATTCCATAGTATGTTTTTCAGTCAGACTAGGACTAGGTGGAATTATCAGTTTAAAGGAGACAGATTCTTGCCTGTTTTTAACAAATTCTCTCCTTTATTGTGCAGTAGCCTTACAGCAATATAAAATCTGCAGTTTAGTACTAGTCCTGCATGAGTTTCATTAATCATCCAAGAATGCCACAGACAAAAAAACAATCCCTGATGTTAGATACTGAGATCCAGATTGTGCTGGCCATAGTATCTTGTTTACACTAGGTGGGGAGTTTTAGGAAATTTGCCATATTTTAATTTGGAAATCCTTTTTTGTTAAGCATCCTTTTCATGTATGTAGCATGTTGTGGTTTCACCTTGGCAAAATGTCAAGTATTCACCACATCAACGCAGTCTCCCCTTCCCAAGCGAAAGGAAAAAAACCCCTGAAACTGACACCTAAAACAAAACGATTTGTATCTTGGATATTTACATGGAAGAGGGGAAATTAAAACAAAACCAGCACAATATATATACATATACACAAGGGTAAAAGATAACAATTCTCCACTCCCCACCAAGTGGCAAATTCACAACTCTGACCCCACAAACCACCCCAAGAGCCCACCAAGTGAGAGACACCCGAGCACAGAGAGAGCCAACAATAAATGTTTACTTCCCCAAAATAAAGCAGCGATGGGGCAGTGGTGAGGCCCAGATCTCTGGAATGAAATCACAGCATGTTCCCAGGAGAAGCAGCCATGAGAAAAGGGAGCCAGACACCTCCCACACTGCCTTTTATATGATATGAAATACACTATTGTCTGCTAATGTCAGCTGATCCAGCCTGCCCTAGAGCCTACGAGGCCTACTAAAATCTGGCTTGGGCCTACTATAAAAATTAAAGCTTTTCTGAGTTCTGGAATTTATCAAACCCATCACAAGCAGTAGTATTATCTGTGAGCTTTATCGCCTCAGCAAATGTATTGTTTTAGCTGAAGTCTTTTGATGAAAGCTGTATTCTGAAGGAATGAACTTCAGAAAGATAATGGGATATGATACAACCTTGCTTTAATGGTTGGGAGGATGAAAAAGGAGAAAAAATGCATAGCTTGTGACCCAGTGAATTTGAAGACATAATTCTATATAAATTATACCCTCATAGATTACATGAAAATAAAAGACAGAGAACCATAGCAACGCATAGTAAACCCTTGATATAAGCTGGTTTACACCTTAAAAGTTGTGTACTTAAGGGGCACGATGGGACACATTTGTTTATAAATTCTTTCCTTCTTTTACTTATCTTAATAGCTTAATGACTGTGTTGTTAGTTTAAGTTCTACTTTTTTATGAGTTTTCTAACAGAAGTTGACATAAAAGCCTTTGTGGACAGGCTTGATTGATTCTGTTTCTATGGCAACATGAGTGACTAGAAGAATGATTTCCTTCAGGAACCTTTCCTAAAAGCTGTTTTCTACCCTAGAACGATATCTCTAGATTGCTATCCCTTGTCAGGGGTGAACGGAGATCACATCGAGGGTCAGCTTTGTTCCTTGTGTTTATAGATTATTCTCTGCAATGAAATGACTGCATTGCTCTTCTTTTTCTTTGTGGTGCTGAACCAATTCCATTTTCCACTATGCACTGATGATAGGAAATTCAGCAAGATCTTTATTTTTTGAAACATAACAAATAGACTAGGAAGAGAAGAACTTTTGTGCTGTATTAAAAGTGTCTCTAGCAGCTGCTATGAGTTCCTGAATTGTCAGTTATATATCCATTTGTAAATAATTTACTTTATGCATCTCCCTGTCAGGGAAAGGCTGAAATATTAAATAGCAAGTTGAACAGTTCAGTTCCGTGCTCTACTAAGAGAGAGATAGATCTAGTTTAGTATTCTTCACCTTGATAAATCCTGAGGTTTAGTATATGAATGTCCTTTGGTAAAGTCAGCTCCATTAGAATCATAGAATCATAGAATCATAGAATCGATTGGGTTGGAAAAGACCTCCAAGATCATCGAGTCCAACCCTTGGTCCAACTCTAGCTCATTTACTAGATCATGGCACCCAGCGCCACGTCCAATCTGCATTTAAAGATCTCTAGGGATGGTGAATCCACCACCTCTCCGGGCAGCCCATTCCAATGCCTGATTACTCTCTCTGTAAAAAATTTTTTTCTGATATCCAACTTAAATTTCCCCTGGCAGAGCTTAAGCCCATGGCCCCTTGTTCTATTGCTGAGTGCCTGGGAGAAGAGACCAGCCCCCGCCTGGCTATAACTTCCCTTCAGGTAGTTATAGACAGTGATGAGGTCACCTCTGAGCCTCCTCTTCTCCAGGCTAAACAACCCCAGCTCCCTCAGCCTCTCCCCATAGGACTTGTGCTCCAGTCCCTTCACCAGCCTTGTTGCTCTTCTCTGGACCCGCTCCAGCATCTCAATATCCTTTCTGAACTGAGGGGCCCAGAACTGAACACAGTACTCAAGGTGTGGCCTCAGCAGCGCAGAGTGCTGTTTTGAACCGAAGAGATGCTTTAAGTTATCTATCTAGGTGTCATGTTGGAGAAGTTGCTAGTTAAAGACAGTCAAATAGTTCTTTGTATTGTACTATGTAAAACCACAGTAGTAAAGCATGCTAATGATAGTTAATCATGATTAATATATATGTAATTTCTCATGTTTCCTATCCTTAAAAATAGGGAAAGACATGCTTTTTTACTCTTACCTACAGAAAGGCTAATTCCTCCTAATAAATAGTGTGTGTTTGTGAATCAAAGTACCTTTATATCTTTCTCAAACACTAATTTAAATAAATGTTCCAAAAGAAAATTCTGTTTTCATAAGAAAAATGGTTTGAAAGTTTCCTTCTTCTGTATAGTGATAGGAATGTTTTTGTTGGTTTTGGTCAGTTTTCCTAAATGAAGGTAGGAAAATTGCTCTTTGTAGCTCTGTCATCCTCTACTCCACCTTGGTAATTTTTGATAGCCATTTTTATTTTTAGTGGTACAAGTCTTAAAGATACTTAGAGTCTGTGTCAGTAGAGAAAAGAGACCTGTGTCTGTGCCCTGAAGAGGAAAGGCAGGGTGCCATTCCACATCAGACAATCTCCAAGGAAGGAAACTTTACTAATGAAAGGCGTGGTAATTTTTGACCTAAAACATTCTCTTCCTTTCAGAACTACTGGGTTATTTGCTTGGAGAGAATATATAGCTACTTATTTTGACTGTGAGTGTTTTCATTGCTAAAATAATTTTGATTTGAAAGCTGATAACTAAGAGATTTTTTAATTGTTTAATTGAGAAGATTAATTAAGAAAATTAACACTTTCAAAAGAGGTTAAGAGATTATTTTTGGAGTGTCTTTTAACGATACCACTAAAAATCATAGTGGTAAACAGTGAGAAGTCTTGATAGTTCAAGGAACAGAAGACTGAAAAGATACTTCATGATAGCCATACTTCTGGAATTTCATTAGGAAATTAATTTGTTCCAAAATAGGCCTAGGGCAAGCTGTTAAGTGTATTAAAAAGACTAATAAATGACGACTGTGGTCTTTGTGGTTGTATCACTGTCTCAGTACACATAATTGTAAGAAAACCTGAAAGCACGAAATAGTAATTTTAATGGAACCAATTGTTACCAAGATACTCATGGAGATGTAGAACCTATGAAAAACTACTATAGGCAAGAGGTAGTGATGAACACACTTAAAATAAAGACTAGATTACACAGGGGGTCAGAATGAATGTCTCTGTATGATGTTAAATATAATAGTACTTCCTCCCTGTTTACTTCTGTTTCTCCCTCCTGACTTCACAGACCCCCTTTGCATTTGGTAAAAAATCATTTCATGCTTTTGTCTAACTGCAGCTAGGTTTGTTTTTTCCTTTGTATTTTTTCAAGATTATTTTTTTAAATTTTGCATGCTATCCTTGCACTTGTTATCTTAAAGGAGCATGAATGCATTTGTGTAATCACAAATAATGTGATTTTTAATAAAATTATGCCCTAGCAGATAAAGGAAAAACCTTAATAGGTGTCTTTGCAATGCCTATTTAAAAAAAAAAACAACAGTTATCATAAAGACAAACATTTGTTTTAGACATCCTGAAAATGTGGAAAATATGTGTTGTATCTCCATCTTACCATAGGACAGGTGAACGCTTTTTCATTGCAGTGCATTACCATCTTCTTTTCTCCTGATACATCTATAATGTCAATTAAAAATGTATGTTTTCAGGGGAGAATTCTGTGGTGCCATGCTTAAGTGGTATATGGATATACCTATCCGTAAAGAAAATAATCTGCACACACAAATAACATTGCAGTAATAAACATCTACTTCTTGGTAGGAAGACATATGTTTATCATATTCAATTCAGTGATGTTTGGAATGCAGAGCACAATGAAATTCATTGACATTCCCACCATAAAGCTGTCATTGCAGCACTGATAACAGGTGATAGTTCTACAAGCACATGTCAAATCTGTGCTTATTTGTTTTGACATCTCTTGATGGAAGCTCTCCTGCTGTTTGAGCTGGACGATAACCTTGATATTGCTCGTGAACAGTACGGGCACACAACTGTTGTTTTTAGAAGGATGTCTTAGTTTGTGACTTACACCTGTCATAACAAATTAGCAGATTACAACTGATAATAAAACAAACATTGGTACATTTGAAATAGATCTTCCTGCTGCATTAATTTGTCAGCTGTTCTGCTCACAGACTTTACCTATCTGGTTGAATTTCATGAATGCAAAAAGAATTTATTAGGATATATTTGGTGATAATTATGTCGTTCCCTTCTCATCCACCTTCACTCCTGTTTCTGCCCTCTTCCTCACCATAATAATCCTTCAGTAACATTATTTTTCTATGAAACAGAAGTTAGCATATGGAGCAGTTATGGGAAAACAATTATTAGAAACATAACAAGCTTTCTTTCTTTTCCTTAGAACAGGCAGACAAACTGCTTCAGGAGCAAAGTGTGGCACCAGCCTGAGATATAAACCAGAAATACTTCCTTTGGCCCCATTGTTGACAATATTACAAAATTTTTCAATAGTGAGAAGTAAAATTAAAAGCAAATTAATATAACATTTTCAGTTGAATCAGCTACAAGTTTCTATCTGAAATTATGTCCTTGCAGCAACTTAACTTTGCTGTGGTTTTTTCTTGCCAGTATTACATTATACATCTACTGTGGTATTATGATGAAAAGTCAGTATAAGTGAATGCATTTGTATAATAATTCTTTGATGATTGGGGCTAAGTGACTATTGATTTTTTTTTTATATTTCTCTTTGTTTTTTTTTCCCTTGACATTAGTTGCCAGGCTATTCCTTGGAAATAAATGAGTGTATAGAAAAAAAAGTAGGACTGGAGCATTAGTTAAAAAGATTCTCCCATTGCCTTTTATCAGTGCGATGGACCATATGAAGTAGTCTGTAAATTGAATAAAACAGATAAAATTAAGGCCCATGGCAAATAAAAAGTTATTTCTGTACCATGCCTAAGATCAAACAGTGATTTTACAGGTACCATAATCCAAAAAAAAATCATCCTTTCAGGGCAACCTCAAATTCACTTGCGATCTCCAAATATACTGATTTGTTTAGAACATAGTAGTACTTTCTAAATGGTAGTGTAATTCTCTCCTAATTTGTGGTTGCTTTGTTTGTTTGATTATAGTGATTATGATGTTCATTAGTAGCAACTGGTTAGGTGCTGCTGTTCATATCATCAAACAAAGTGCAGTGTAAATGTGCTCAGACAAAATTTTAATCTTGAAAAATGTCTTTAGTGTCAGTAGATATTCTTTTAACAAAAGTGTTTTATCATTTCAGCTGCAGCTTGATTTTGTGGCAGAGTTATGATTGTATTTTCGTTTGATTGAGAGTCTCTGTGAAAGTACATATACTCTGAAGTTGTAGAGAAATGTAGTGTAAAATAAATACCTTGCTTGGTTAGAACTTTTTAATTTTAAAAAACTGAGTTATGCCATGTTCTTCAGTAGTATTCCTAATGCCTGTGGACAAGACAGCTGTTATCAAAGGACTTATTATTCTGAAAAAGAAACGAGATATGATTGACTGCAGAAGAATAGTTTTGCGATCTCTTCAGTAATTAATAATCTAAAATTTTGTATGTAGTCCCATAAAATTTTGAGAACTCTTTCCCTCAGGTTTTGGGTTCTTTCACAATGAAATTCAAGATTTTAAATGTGCAAGTCAAAATAATGAATTTAAAGTACTCAGTGTTAGGATGGGGACTGTGTCCAATTTTTTACTGCTGTTTTATTACTAGTATACTGATAATAATTTCCTGGTGCTAGGGAGCTATGCTGTATAACTTTATTTTAACTTTTTTTTATTATTTAAGCCCATTCCCTTGGTGTTATTTTTAAATTTTTACCATTACATGAGTTGTGTTCATACTGGAAATTGTTGTTAGTGGTGCTTTCCATGTACGTGTGACAGGACTAAACAAACCTAATGAAAGATGGATGAGAATGTATCTACAAGTAGCTAATCTTGATGTAGGTTACTCGAGGAGGAAAAAGAAAATTTTTATGACTCTTTAGGAACAAAAAAAAGCCAAGGATTTCTTGTGCTTCTGGAATCTACTTTTACACAACATGTAATATACTTAATATATTTTCTAGCATTTTGACAAGGCCTTCCATGCTTGGAACCCGTTTTTGAAACCAATTCCAGTTGAAGTAGAAGGAACAGCTTCTTGTTAGTATTCACATTCTGTGTTGCCAGTGGAAAACTTCCTGTTAATTCAAGTGGGCTTGATTGGTCCAAGTGAAAGAGCTGCTTTCAACAGTTTCTGTAACAGTAGGTGTGCTGGAGTAGAAAGCTGGAAAACCATGAGTAATGGTTTACAACAACTGTGAAGAGAAGTGTGAATACAGAGAAGTCTTTAAAAACTTTGATTTTGATTCGATCAAACAGCAAAATTTGTTCTCCATAAAGTCTTCTCTTTTTGCAAAGCATAAGAGCTAAATAGGTTTTTTGAATGTCATGTTTATTTAGATTTTTAGGTATGTCAGGAAATGCAAATGAGATTGTAAATGGAAACCCAAGACCTGCAAATAAAAGGAAACTAAAAATACTGAAAAGATAACTAGATGAAGAAACTCTGGTTCTGTGGAGATCTTGCAGAGAAAATGAAAGGAAGAGATTCCATCCAACCCTTGCCCTTATCTCAGTCTATAAGGCTTTGCAGGATCAGCCACCAGACTTAATTGTTCCAATACCGATCTTAAATTTCATATTAAGAGGAATCTACTTGTCATCAGCATTGCCACAGCTATCCATTCTTGTGTCCAGCTCTACCCTTTTTGTGTGCGTTTCCACATCTTATGTGGAAACATTCCAGTAAGAAAATCTATTATTGAGACTTTTTCAATATACAGCTGTAGTGGTAAAAGACTAATATGATCCTGGAGACACTTCCCCAGATTATTGCAAAATGCAAGCAGTTTTCATGTCTCCCAGGTAGTCCTTGTCATGAGTGTATTAGACTTTATTTCAGCCAGCAGTGAACATAAGGTTAGAATGAAGAGAAAGTCATATCCTTAGCCAGAACAAATATTAAATCGCTTTTCATTTTTCTGCATCATTTTTATTACCGAACTAGCAACTTTCGTTGTATTCAGCAACAAACAAAACTTCCTCCAGGCCTGTAACCTGACTCCAGGCTAAGTTTCTAAATTCTTCTCAGTAAGAGTTCTGAATATGAATGTTTGACCTCTCTTGACTTTTTCAGTATATTTTATTCATCAACAAATAGACTTTTTCAGGTCTTGATGTTCCAGAACTTGATCCAGACTCAGCTGGTTTTCTCAATTCCTGCTATGCAGAACAAGAATAGCATTGCATATGACATAGGTGTATGAGATACATTATTCCATACATCCTTACATACATTATTACATACATCATTATTGTGGATTGATGCCACATGGCAGTACTGAGTACTCATGAGGAAATCAGTAATTCAGGTACTTCAGAAGAATTTGAGTGATATGTTGCAAATGAAGCATGAATTCTTGACAGAAAAAGAGCAGAACACAAATCTGAGCTGATTCCTTTTAAAACATGAGCATAAATTTATAATTAATAGGTTGATCGGCTGAGGAGGTACCACTGCTTATTCCTTCAGTTTTGCAAAAACAAGGACAAACACCTAGGAATTATTAAAGTTGAAAGAAAAGAAATTTTGGATTATTAAAGAAGACAAGAATAAGAACAGAAGGCTGTGCAATCCTTCATGCAACACACTGAACTTACAGCTGAAATCATAGGATAATGTCAACTAAGCACAGTCAAAATACGGTTATTTGCTCTGTATTTTTCTAGTCCCTTTACATTCTTGTGTCAGGTATCATAAAAATCTGGGCAACTTGTTTTAGTGCCTCACTACATTTTGAATAAAGAATTTCTTTCTAACATCTAAACCTGCCCTCTTTCCATTTAAAATCATTGTCCCATGTCCTTGCTCTATCCCAAGTTCCATAGACTTGGGACTGTTCAGCTTCACCAGGTGATCCTGAACTTGCACTTTGCTTGTAGTGGGAGGGACTTCACTTCCCACTCACCCATCCAGAGGATCAGGGACTTGAGAGAGCTGGGAAGACTGTCTGCCAGTGAAGACAGAGGCGAAGAACTCATTGAGTACCTCAGCCTTCTCTGTATCAGCCACTGCCAGTTCCAACTGCTTGCTTATCGGAGGGGTACACTCCTATTGGACTTTCTTTTTCTGACTTATGAACTTACAGAATCCCTCCTTGTTTCTTCGCATCTCTTGCCAAGTCCTGTTCCAGATTCAGCTTGGCTTACCCGACCCTATCTCTATGCATTTGAACTGTATCCCTGTACTCTCCCCCAGGTCACCTGTCCCTGCTTCCACTGGCTGAACATTTCTTTCTTTCTCCTCAGATTGAGGGACAAATCCTTATTTAGCCATGATGGTTTCCAGCCTGCTTTCTCAATTTCCTACACACTGACATAGAGAATTTTTGAACTCTTAAGTAGCCTTAAAGAGCTGACTTAGTTGTGTCTGACATAAGTGACATAAAGTACCGTGGTTTACATGTCATGGCAGTACATTGCACATCCTTAGTGATGAATGTATGTTTGAAATGAATGTACAGTTTGGTGAATCATATTTTCTGATTTTTGCTTTTAACTGCCAAGAGAGTGGGAAAAAATATGAAAGTTTCACCTGAGCTGGGTGTTAGAAGGAGAGTCCTTATCCCATTTTTTCAAGAGCAGCCTTAAGTAAATTCTGTGTGAGGGTTTTGTTCTCCATGGAAGTCTTTCATGTGGAGAAAGGAAGAGGTCAGAGTCCACCACATAGGACAGGAAAGCAGTTAGGAGTTAAGACACTTAATAGATAGTTACTTTGCGCATAAAGGCATCCTGAATTTATATAGGCTCAGCCTGAACTTTCACTGATAGTAGTAGCAATTCATCTGTTATAGGAAAAATTTATAGTGCTGATATTTGTGGTCATGACTACCGTTACATCACTGGTCAACATGTTTTACTCAACAGAATATTTTTTCTTTGCTTTTTAAGAATACTTAATTTTGTCTGTTTTGTCCAGTTTTGCAGTATCTTAGATGGTGGTTAGCCCACACAAAAGGCAAAGGCTGAAAATGTCAAAGAAACAGACCATCATGGTAATTGAGGTGGCTGTTAAAACTTCTTCCAGGAGGCCTTCTCCTTGCTCATTTTTGATCTTTTCATACAGGCCTGCTGGGACAAAACAAAGAATCATTTTAAAACAGTCAATCCCTGGGACTACTCCTGTTTTTAGCTGGGTCAGATGCATGAGAATCTCTTGGATGTCATCTTTTTTGTCTCTTACTCTGCAGTCTCACCACTGTGTTGGCATGGTGTTTGTTGACCTTTCAGTCAACTTTCCCTGTTTCCAAGCAAAAGAGGTCTCTTGAAATTTGCTTTAATCTCCAGTTCATTACTTCTAAACATGAAGCCATAGCCCTGTGCATGAGTCATGTCAATGTCTTCATGAGCTTTCACTGAGGTCTTGAAATGTTATGCATATACAAGATGAAGGTATTTTTGTTTTGGTCACATTCACTTCTTCAGTTCTATTAGAAAAAAAATTTAGAGTCACTAGTACATACTATTGAAACAATTCAGAGTTGTAATTCAGTTGTAGTTTTAAAGACATAAAATATATTTTGTCTGAAAGAGAGTAAAATTGCCTGATGTGAAAAACCAGCACTGTAAGACTGATGTACAGTTTCAAATGAGGAGGTAACCCAAACAGTGGCAACTTTCATTACAGTTTGCTTTATACCTGGGGGGAAAAGAAAAGAAAAAAAAAACGGTTTGCTGGACTTCATCCTTATTGTCTTGTGCATATTTTCCATGCTAACTCCTTCTGTTTGTCTAGAATATTGTTCAGATACTCAGATTTGAGGGATTTTCAGTATATTGTTTAGGATGCCTCTTGCCTTGATGATGTCTTTTATTTCGAGAATGTTTTCCTGATAATCAATTTCCTCCCCTTTTTTTTCTTGCAGCTTTATTTCCATATGCCCTTCAAATATTTGCAGACTGTTACATCTACTTTCAATTGTGACTTAGCCAGCTTATAAGAAGCATGCCAATATTTAACTCTGTGATCTTGTTCCATGAATATGTCTTTACAGAGCTGCTCATGGTGCTTCTGCCTTTATTTTACTGACTGCTAATTGACCTGCTTATTTCTGTTACTGAACCTAAAGGTAGTTGTAAATAAAACCTAAAGTATTTCCTGTGAATTGTATGCATCTTTTCATACATTGCTTTATGCTCCTTTTTTCTTTGCCAATACCAAGCAAAACTGTATGGTTTAAATTTATTGCCATAATGTCTGTTAAACTACATGTACATTCTTTAAATGGATGAGATCTCTCTGCATGCATCTAGCAACAACATTATTAGAGTATTCTGGTCTGGCTTGATTTCCTTTATGAACTTGGTTTTAATTCTATGAACAAATCTATATGTTGCTTTCTATCAGTTTTTTGGGGGTTTATAAAAAGCCCCATTTCTTACGTTACTTTTTTCCTGCTGTTCTGGAGAACTGATGTGAATTTTCACAGATACTTACCTTTTGAAATCCCTGTATATTAAACATGCAGCTAGTGTGGAAAGACTGGTTAGCCACCTCTGCATTTCAATTTTCTAGTATTTTCTAAACAGTATGCTTTATTAGTAGCAATTTATAGTGAAGTATGTGAACATAAAGGGATTTTATAGATAAGTAGACCTAAATGACTCAGTATCCAGTTTGTTTTTAAGATGTCTAGCTAGTACTTATACACTAGAGAGTTTCTAATAATTTAATTTTATTAAAGGAATCATGAATATAAGTTAAATAAAGAGTATCCGGGGAAAAATAAACTATAATAGTAATTGGAATAACTTGCCATTATAAGAAATGTCCTGATATTTTTGCATAGTTAAGATACTTGCATTAAGTATAACCTGATCTAAAATGTGATTCAAGACTGTTAATGTGATCTTTGAGATACCAACAATTAAGAGGGAACGGCATTTGGGAAAAGAAAAGTTTGCTGCTAATTTCCTGATCTCATTTTGGGAAAGTGTATTTGGTTTCAGGTCATCTCTTCCATTTCAGTAAAATATCAGCAAGGTTTCAGAGCTATCCAGTTGAAATTTTGTAAATGATAATCAGTTTGTTTGTTATGGCATTTGATCAGTGCCTTTTATTGACTCTGAAAACAGGCTGTGTGCCCTCTTTTCTAATTTTCCTTTGCAAGCAAATGAATGCCCTTTACAATTTTTGAATGGTAAAAATAAAAATAATATCCTACAAAGACATTTAAACCAATAGTGCTGGCAAAACAGAAAGAATGTAAGTTGGTTTACTGCTAGAGAAACATATTTCAGTAGGGAAATAAACACAATGCAAATAAATCTCAGTTAATCTCAGTTATTAAAAAATGGAGATTAGTTGAACAAAAAGATAAAGGTTCTGCCAACCTTTTGCTTTTAAGCACCTGTGAGAAAGCTCTCAAGGGTATACTGTGTAAATACGGGTTGTGTCACAAGCATGACTTTAAATTTTTCATGAGTTCTGCTTCAAATGCTTCTAGACTGCAAACATCTTCTGTGTCTATAATAAGCATATTTCAAAATAATTTTTATAAGCTTGTTACTGTTTATCAGGAGACCTGTATTTAAGAAAGGAAAATTATTCCAAAAAAGCAGAAAATTTTAAAACAAATGTATCATAGTGAATCATTTATAAATCAAGCTTCTTGTTATTACTAATGCACTTTATAGAGCTTTGAACTATATTCTTTTTCATCATGGACTTAAATGATTCCTCTCTTTGTTTAATAGTTGATATTGTGGAAAGGTGTCTCTGAACCATGAATACTGGACATAATAGTCTTAGAAACTTTGTAAGACTATTTTTCAGACTGTAAATCAGTCTGGTGCTTGTGAGTGTTCTGCTCGCAGTGTTCTGCTGTACAATCACCTATGACTAGCAGGACTTGTGAGGCCACATCTGGGGTGCTGTGCTCATTTCTCAGTTCTCCAGTGCAAGAAAGCCATAGCCAAACTGGAAGGAGTCCAGAGAACAGCCAACTCCCCTACAATGAAAGGCTGAGAGCTGGACTGGTTATCCTGGTGAAAAGAAGGCTTGAGGAATCTTTTCCATGTGTACTAATACCTAACGGGAGTGTGTAAAGAAAATGGAGCCAAGCTCTTTCCAGCGGTGTCCAGTGATGGAACAGTATCAGTGGTAATTGTCACCACTGATCCTCTCACACCTGTTTGTACCATCCTGTCTTGCACATCAAGTGCAACAATAGGTTCCATCTGAACATCAGGAAACACTATTTTGGTAAGAGGATGACTGAGCACTGAGGCAGACTGGCCATGGGCATGATCCTGGGCAATCTCTACCCTAGATGATCCTGCTGGATCAGGAGTTTGGACCAAATGACTTCCACAGTCCCTTCCAACTTCAAATGTTTTGTGATTCTGTGGTTAATGACACAATTAAATTGTATGCATCAAACATGATTTGGCTACCTTTTCTCAATCTCCTACAACCAACAAAAATTGTTGTGATAGACACAGATGATTAGTAAAATCAGCTGAAGGTCTGGGTGAGTTCATCAGTCAAGTAGTAAATTTTATGCTTTTGCCCTTCTTGTAATCATCTTATGATAGATCCATTGAAGTACGTAAGTGCTCTCAGATCTACTTGAAATCAGCATCATAAAGACTGTGGAAGCTTACACTGCAGGATAATAAACTAGGAAACAGTTTCATAGCAATATTGTGTTTTCATTGAACTTCAGTGGAGTAACTGTTTAGCAAATTAATGATTACTATATTCTGTGCTAGCTAAAATTATACCTGTTCTGCTTTGTTTGGGACTGAATACTTAAATTTTCAAATTGTATACATTTATTTTTTTTGTTACAAACACACCAAAAGGACATATTTAAAATGAGAAATAAAGCTTGCCCGCTCAACTCTAAGACCTGGAGGTTCTGAAGAGAACCTGAACATTTCAAAATCGAAAAATAGATATCTAAGGATAAACATGATGCCAGAAACAGGCATTCCTAAAGTCTTAGGACGCACAATCTCTGATATGTGAGAAGTACAGTGCTTCCTAGAAAAAGAAATAGGCATATCGATTAATTAGTATCTTCCACTCTTAGACAACAGACAGGTTTAAAGCCTGTAGCTGAGATGATAGGAAGAATCACATCCCATGACCAGCTGGTAGTATTCCTCCTAATGCAGCCCTGGGTACTGGTAGTCTGCTTTTTGGCAAGGGTAAACAATAGGATTGTTAGTATCACAATTAACTATTGGATTGATAGGTTTGAGACTTCACTCTGTTGAGGAACTTTGTGCTTTGAATGATAATGCATTTCTGGAAAAAACCCAACATATAGAACAAAGAGGTAAGATAATTTACCTGGTAAATGCAGCTATTTGCATTTTGCTTGCTTAATGTTAAACGATTTCAGGCACTATGTCAGAATTCTAAATCTTTTGCCACTACTGTTGATAAATTACAGACCTTACTCAGAATGAAAGAATTCCTTCTTTCAGTCTTGTGGTTTCCTGCTTAGGTGGTTTGATTTGTTTTTTTTCCCCTTCCCCTTTTTTCTTTTTCCCCTTTTATTCTCTGAAACTTTTAATTTTGGTGAGTGATCATTATTTTACTCCTTGCATTTTCAGTAGGTGTTCTGACAGTTCTTTAGCAAACTGTTTCACAAGGAATCTGGCTGTTTGCAGTCTAAGATTGTCTCTTTTATGGACATTTAGAAGGGGAACCTCGCAGAGTGCAGCATGTTTGTACAAGGTTCTAGTTGTTAGAAGGGTTCTCTCATGGTCTTCAGTAATATTAACCTTGGTATAGATCTGACCTGAACTGGTGGTTAGTCTGTTGGTGCAGGCTGCAAAAAATACGTAGTAGTAGTGGAAGAATGCAGGTAGCTTGGAAAAGGCATTTGATGAATACTATTGCACTACCATTCACTTGATGATTGACCATTATGAAGAACTTGAAATACATGTAGAAGACACAGCTTTTCCACAAGACCAAATTAGTTCCTAATTCTTCACATGTCTGTGGTGGTGGTGGTGTCAAAATTTGTGTAAAATTAAGCAGGGAGAGAGAAATACTCAAAGCAATACTTCTCAATTTTTTTAAATGTTAGGGCAATTTTAATACAAAAAATCTTAAAATGGCACGAGGAAAAAATTATATGAGGACACGGTGTCATAGAATGGGTTCTGCAGATTGCTAGATCACTCCACTGAGATAGTCTAACCAGACACTGTTTAACAAGCCTACTGAACTGTTGAAATAGAAAATCAAACAGCACAGACCTGAAAATGCTTGCCTTGTACATCGAGTACAACAGAGAAAAGAACTGGTCTTAAAACATACTTTTAAGAATTTGTCTCAATAGTATTCAGAATCTAGTGAAAGAGACTTGGTTTGTATTGAGTTGTTACCCAATTAAAAATAACCTTTCCAGGTCATGTCATTTTGTTTGCAGCAGTGAAATAAGTTTATTTCAGCAGAATGAGACCGTTATTAGCTTGGCAGAGTCCACTTGTCAGAATTTTATGGAGCAGAACACCGTTTGGCTTGGAAATTCAATAAATACTGTAATGTGAGAGGAGTTAAACTCCAAGGGCTCAAGGGGCACGCACAGTGTTGGGAATTTGTCATTAGAGCATTGTTTGACACTTCTGTTGAGAAAATATCAGTATATATGAGGAATGATCATTAAAAATCAGGCAGACATCTTTGTCATGATACTGGGTGATGTTAAATATATGCATTGAATTTAATTTTTCAATGTTGAAGCAGAATAGCTGTATTTTAAAAATTAAAAATAAATGGCTTTGCACTTCTATTTTTGCCTATGTTATCCCCCATCTTTATGCAGTTCTTCTAACACTGGGATTAGTAGAGGGATGGTTTAGCATGGTTAGAGGATATGTTCAATTAAATGTAATCCAACTATTATTGTTTAAATCAGCATGGGAGAATTTCCTCTGTGCTATGTATTTGTCTGAAGTGTGGGAGGCTGATTTTCTGTCTCCAGTGGGAGAGGAGTAGGCAAACTAATTGCTCTCCCTGCAAGGTGAAACTATGCAATTCGGTCATGTGATAATTTTAGAGCAGGGATGAGGCAGTCAGCAAAAATGGTTGGGGTGCCCTCAAGCTATCCAGACTTTCTGCTTGTACTTGAAAAACTATCGTTTGAAACAACTCTTTTAAAAAAAGTACTGCCTGTTCAAACAAAAAGATTACTTCTGGGAATAAGTGATGGAGTTAGTTTAGGTTTCCAGCCCTATATAGTAACATTTATAAACAATGAACTAATTAACCATTGAATATATGGTGGAATATTGATTATTCAAAGTCATTCTGTCAAGACTGAATGTTTTTATTAAAGGAATGTACATCTGCCCTGAGAGTTACTATCTTAATACCAAAATGGTAGTGGAAATGACATGCTTTGTACTATGTAAAAATCAGGTGAAACTACTTTAATAATTCTGCCAAGTGTTAATATCAGTAATTTCTAGAAAGTGAAGGACTCCCATGAGGAAGTCAAATCGTGCACTACAAGAAACAGTTATTAAACATACTCTAAATGGTATTAACTATGTTTTCTTGAATTTATTATTTTACAGCTGTTTAGTCTGTTTTCCTTTGTCATCTACAAATACACTTCTGGAGAAAGTTAAAATCAATGTTACCTGTATCATAAATTTGTACAGCTGAATCCAAAGAATATCCTATGCTTCATTTGATCAGAGCACTGCCTTTGGTATTGCTTGGATAATGTTTGCATGCTCCTTGGTATCAAGGAAAAAAAATGAAAGTGACATGAGAAAAATACAGTGCTTTGATATATTTGTACCTAATTTCTTACTATATTTTCATTTTTCCTTTAGTATGCTTCTTGATTTTTGCCTCCCCAGCAGTTGTGATCTGCATCTTTTTTTTCAGTCTGAGTAGAATTGTCTTCTCCTCAGTACTCTTACTTGTGTGATGCGGAAATGGGTGTGTTGCAGTTGATACATCTGTGTTTACAATTCAGACAAGTATCCTGAGGATGATAGTAACTTGAAAATCTAGTTCCAGACAAGCACTGGAACATAGTCTCTGAACTTTATCTTGCTTAAGGTAGGATACATCTCTCTTCTTTGGAAGTAAGTGTTCTCACATTTACCTTGGAAATAAGAGCCTGCCTTGAAGGTGCTTGTTCATATAATTGTACCAGAGAGTTCCAACCTTAAAATGTGTGTCTGAGTGTTGCGACTGGTTATTCATATGTTTTACTTACCTCTTCTTGTGTGACTAAAATAGTTCTGCAAATGGCTTTCCATATACTAAAACTCCTTCAAAATAAAATGAAATGATTTTATGAAACAAAAAGCAAACACTTTAACAATCAGATTAATTGCATTTGGTTAGTTGCTATAACTGTATTTGGATACAGAACTGATCATTCACACATTAGTAATACCTGGAAGGATTTTTAGCTGAGTAAGATGTGCACACTCACAGTATATGGACATCGCTTACCGATAGGGTCTGTTCAGGGACATCCTGAAGCAGCAGTAAACAAGCATACCAGAATAATTGACACGGTTTACTGGCATTTCACAGTTTATATGTTGTCACATCTATATTACTTTCTGACAGCTGTACATACTGGTGACTGAAGATACCTTTTTTCCCTGTTCATTCAGTTAGTGCTCTTAGCATTATTTTGATGTTTTGTGGGGTTTTGGGTTTTATTAAAATTAAACTTTTAACCAGACAAAGGCTTTATAAAGAAAGCATGAGTTGTATACACCACAGTATTAAGAAATTGTGACATGATGTCGTGCTGGGTTTTACCGATAGTTACAGAATACTTTGTCTTGGATTTAGAATGAAATTTTCTTTGACTGTTACACTTTGCAGCTTCTTCAGGACTAGCAGATACTGTACTACAATCCAGAGTAGTCAGAGGTTTAGATTTTTATTTACTTGATCTGTCAACTTTACATACTGCAGTTTGATTTTGTTGTTTGTTTGTTTGTGTGTTAGAGGTTTTTATGTTTTTGTTTTGGTTTGGTTTGTTTTTTTCCCCAAAGATATTTCTGCTCTCAAGGGAAAAAAAATAATGGTATCCTGAGCATCTGGGCCAATTACATACTGAAACAATGTGAACGTTTTATTCAGACAATACTGAATTTTCACTTGTTATCAGTATTAGAATAGATTTATGGTTTTGGAAAGAAAATAAAGTCTTATTAAATACAGGTGTTTCCAGTTGTGATTTGGAGTGTTCTTACTAAACATTCTAATTTGAGATTTGTGACTATGTTTAAGTGGAGGGACACTAGGTAAGGGTCCTGCTTACATTTATGTCTGCAAGAGCTACTTGCTTGATTTGTTTGTCACTAAAAGAGAACTCTGGCATGTGGTCATGTGGGACACTGCTCTTTTGTCTGGAACTGGAAGAGGAGTGGTGTTTGGGGGATGGTGTACTTCCTCAAATGGCAGTATTTCCATTACTGACAGCATGAGACTTTACAGTTTCATTTTTCAGCTCTCTGTAGCATTTCTTTTTCTCAGATGGTCACCAAGTATAGAAGTGGATCCCACTGTAGAACTAGTTAAAAGGAATACAGAGAATATGGATGTGTTACCATTTCACTTCATTTGCAAGCAACATGCTAATAAATGCAGTGCTCTGAATGTGCACTGGTGACTGTGGAGGATGCTGTGAAACATTTGCATACAGTTCAGGTAACATTCTTTGTATGGGCTGAAGGAGCGGTATGCTTGGCAAACTAGGTTCTGCTGAGAAGGCTGTGGAGTAGTAAAGGAACAGTTGCAATTATGATAGAGAGTTCTGATGTCTTCTGGAGTGACTTACAGTGATCCATGCCTACATTTTATCAGGTATAAGCAACCAGAAGTTTGGGTGTTTCTATGTCTTAAACAGTCATTATCAGCCACATACATCACTAAAAACTCTGCCATTAAGTGTAATAAAATATTTCATGTATTTTAATAGTTGCTCTTTGACTTTATATTCCTGGCATTTTTGCTATTCTGTTGTGGGAACTGGCACAGCTATTGTTTCATGCACTAATCACTCTACACTAAATTACTGTCTTGCTTTAAGTAAATGCCTAATTGAAAAAAGCAGAGTTTACATTTTTCAACCCAGTAACTTACCTAAATGATCAGGATAAACGACTGTGCCTCTGGATAAGTTGACTTGTTGATTTTTTTTTTAATAATTAATTTTTGTGATTTCTGTGTCCTGGGATCTATTTTCCTATAGCTTTTCAGCCAGAGTTAAGCAAGAACTCTTACATAAATCATCTGGAGTCACTTAAATTTCAGTTATTTAGTCATTGAAGCATAGTGTAATCTGAAGAAGCAAACCTGTAGGAATACTTCTATTTTCCAAGACTTCTGTGTTACTTAAGCGTCCATATATGTATCTAGAAGTGTATATGTATTTGTGAGTGCCAGCTCTTTGAATCTGAGAGTGGTAACATAATCGATTGTCCATGGTAATGCTTTTTTCCTCAATGGCTTTCAGAAGATTTAGCAAAAGAAGTTGTAGATTCTCATGGGTCTTAGGACCCCAGGCCTTGCTGTAGTGGTTTGAAATACTCTCCTTAGCCAGAAGAACCAGTTATTCAAAGTTGGCAGTAAAGTGAGTTAAGAGGGAGTCTGCCTCTTTAGACAGAAGTTGGTTTTTTTCATCGACAATAAATAAAAAGTCATTCTCACAGTTCACGTAAATCTCACCTCAATCATCCTTTTAGCTCATTCTTTGAGCTAGCAACAGTTATCCAGCATTCTGCTGGTCTCTGTAAACCTGGTATGTGCTTTACTCTCTGAAAAGACAGTAATTTTCTGTGTCCTTGTTTAACACAAACTTAAGGAAGACGTATTCTGAATGTGGAATTAAAGAATTTTACATGGATTTTGAAAATCAGAGGCATCACTGCATCATGATGTTGGTACTGGCACCTTCAAGCTTTGTACTGTGTCAGTACACACTTAGATATAGCTGCCCAAAAAGATGTCTAAACACAATCACAACAGAAATGGGGATGAGAAGTGCAAACTTCAGAGTATGAAGCATGCAGACTGAATGCATACATGAGAAGCACAGATGACAGTATGGAAATAAAAAATTGTGATCTTAGAACCCTATCAGGTAGTTACTAGCATTAAACCATATTAAAAAATAGTATCAGTAAATAATAAATATAATAATTCAGTATAAAGAATATTTTACTTTGAAAAGGATGACTAAACTTTATGTTTGTAAATCTGCTAAAACGTTTTTCTGGTATTTTGTGCTACAAAAGATTTTTTTAGGTGCTGCAACACAACCAATATTGTTGCAATATTGCCGCACAACGAATACCAGAACTAGGCCTGGTATTTGTAAAATATATACCTATTTTTATATGTTGGTGGGTTGTCCTTTTAAACCAGTAATACATATATAAAAAATTCCCTTGATTAGACTGTTACAACACTGTTAAGAAAAATAAAGTTTCAACACTTATTTAGCCCTGTGGCACCAAAAGTTTTGCTTAAATTAATGGGACTACTCTTGCTTTTGAATTTCAGTAGGTGATGTGTTAGATGCTGTCCAAAATGGTTTAGCTGTTTCACAATCAAAGGGAAGTTTTCATTAACTTAAGATACTCAGTTTGTATCTGCAAATCCAGACTCTTTGTGTGTGTTTATGTTTTCAGAAATTCACAATGAGAGAGACAAAGAACACTTAAAAACAAGTAAAATTAGCTGGGACATAAAATACTGGAACAGTATATGAAGGTTGACTGAAGTTGTGATTAGCAATAGGACTATTCGTGAAGTATCCTGATTTTGCTCTTTAACTATTAGGTCATGGTTATTTGCAACATTTCATGTGTTACGTTTTTTTGCCTTGTAAATGAAACCTGACAGACTTAACACTGTAATGTTGCTGATCTGAAAAAGAGATATAATCAATGTCTGTAGATCATTATTATTCTTCCTTTATCAATTATGTAAACTTGTAATAGGAGATTAAGAAAGTACTGTTTTGGAAATAACAAATTTGTATTACTCTGCAAAGTTTTGGAATGCATTGGAAAAGGGGGAAATGCCAGCCACCTGCAGCAGTAACTTGTAGAAGTCTAAATACCTGATGTCTTCCTGAGGACATCCAAATTTCATTGCCCAAATAAGCATCCAATCATACACGTGTTTGTATATGTGTTTGCTTGCTGGTTGGTAGTAGGTTTTTATTGTCTCTGGGCCACCAGAAAATAATACTAACATGACTATGATTATTTCTGTAAGGGTTCCTGAAGCTTCTTGGCTGCCCTTGTATAGCTTCATGATTAAGAAGTAATATGGTGATTCAGAACCTGTTTTGGACTCAAACTTCCATTTTCTATCATTTTGGGAAACTTTCAGTATTCAGATGAGAAATTCTCTTGACCTGTGTTAGGTCTCGTGTTGAAAAGTCAAGACCTTGCCCTACTTTCTAGCTTTTGGTATTATACTAGCAGAGAAAAAACCCAACATTTTATTGAGTCTTTCTGCTTTCATTGTTGTTGTTTAGCTTGATGTGTGTGTGTAAAATGAAAATGTAAAATATAAACCAGATAATGCTTTTTTACTGAGTGGACTTGCTTCTGAAGAAGACTATTTCAGTTTGATTTTGATTGTTACTTTAGCTTTGTAACATTAAATAAATCTTGGAACTTATAAATAAAGCCAGAAACTAATTTTTAACTAGGAAAATGTCATTTTTTGTTTTTGAAAAGAGTATTGATACTACTTTTTCCCAGTTTAAGACTAACAGTGCCATTAAATGATTAACTGTTTTACGAATTACAGAATCTACTGGAAGGTATTGTTTTTTGTGGGGGGCAGATTGGATCAGGCTTACTCTTGCTATAAACTAAACGAAGGTTTTTAAGTGTGCAAGGACAGCACTATTCCTTTCTATTTTATAGACAGAGAAGAGAATCAGAGAAAGTATCTCTTTATCCGGCTAAAATGTTGACTTAAAACTGAATTGAGCAAAGCTAATTTTCAACTTCAATCATTTATAAGTGATTATGTAATATGGTAAAAATACATATATGAAAGACTTTACTCCTCTGAAATAACTACATAAACCATCACAAAATGCTGCATTGTGGTTTTCAAAATACAACACTTAGCACCTTTTACTCTCAGCTTTTTTTTTCCTAATTGATTGATATATAGACAGATGATATTTCAGATCATGTTCTTAGTTTTCCAATGAAATTTGACTTAGTTTTGATTTTTAATTCTGTCCCAGTAGACTGCAGTTGAGATTGTTCTGGTGGTGAGGTATTTGATCTCAGATTTTTTAAGGAATCATACAGTTTACTGAGGTAGTTAGCAGTACTTGAATGCAGACACTGTTAAAATCATTCAAAGCTGACCATTTATTTTAATTATGCAGTTCACGTTTTGTTGATTTTAGTGTGATCAAATTTCTACTTTTGTGGAAGGATTCAATGTTTGTGGTTAGTACTTGCTGCTGTGACTTTTGACACTAGTGTATATGCTGACTATTTGTTTTCTGAGATCAAGAAATAGAAAACAGACCTGTAAGAATCTACTTTTGGCAGTAGATAAAGAATCAAATCTGCAGTGGGCTCAAACAAGTGGTGTGAAATGAAAATTTGGGTCTGAAACTATAGATTAAACTTTTAGAATTTGCTTTTGAGTTATTATGTAAATATGATTTTAAAAATGGTTTATATTGATATTCAATTTGTTTTGTGACACCAGTTGTGAGATTCTTTTAAAATAACTGGCTTTTGCAGTGTCAAAGAGTAGTGGAATGATTTAATATGGGCTAAAAGATTGCATTTTATTGGGATTTTAGTGGAGCATATTTTTCGTTAGTTGCAGAACAAATACTGGAAGTTGGCCAGCCAGCTGCATTTCATACTTTCATTTTAGAGCGTAGCCTAATTCACTGGATTTTGCATTCAGAGTTTTCTTATCTATGTTCTTCAGAGTATAGACCTGATTTGGGATTTTGGAGAGCAAGGATGTTTTTTTAGTCTTTCGGCCTTTAATGCTAATTTAATCAAAGCAAGATTAAAAGAAAATTAAATAAGGAGATAATTTTTTTGATTCTGTGGTTTTGATTCTAAGAGTGAATCTGTGTTCTTCATAGACTGGTTTATTTCCAAAGCACTGAAATTTACTCCAGATAATTCTTACTGCTGTGTTACAGCTTGAGCAAAATCAGGAAAATGCACAAATGTATTAAAATGTATCTCTCCATTGTAATAAAGATATGCTGAGATCTGTTTAAAATATTTTAAGATTTTAAGTATAAATAATTAAAATTTTTATAACTTACTGATACTTTAGAAGATATAAATAAGAAATAATTCTAAAAGTTGAATAGGCAGCATCTGGTATTTTACATTGCTTCATGCTCTCTATATTGAGTGTGTTCTTTTTAAAATTCAATAATTTGCACTTTTAGATTGCTCTGGTTTTGTGCCAGTTTAGAATTAAGAATGAATTTCTGCCTTGTACAAACCTGCAATGTCCATGATCCATTATCTGAATAATGACCTATACAGACTGAGTGGTGTAGAATTTTTCTATCTTTCCAGATACTTCAAATGAGTCTTTTCTCTGAATTTTTTTTTTACAAAGGGTAGTAATATTTATTTCTCACAATAGCACTAATGGATAAAGTTAAAACTTAGGCAAGTTTTTCCTCTTTCCAGTTAGATAGGGAATATTTACATGACCTTAGGTCACTTGCATGGTTTTGAAGCCTCTTGCTGGTTTAGTTGCAAAGAGATTTAAGGATTAAGAAAGGCAACATGTCCAAGCACTTTTTGTCACTAACTAGGGAACCTGTGTGCTTTTACATTCACCTATAGGAAGAAATACGTAAAACAAGGAAGGATGATAACCACCAAGTGGACTGGGAGTTCACTCATACCAAACAGAGGTCTCTCAGGGTTCCTAGGCAGCATATTTAATCATTGTCATACAAATGCTATATTTAGTTGTTTGGGTTTTTTAAAATAATAAATACATAATTGAAATAATAAATGTATTTAGTAATTTTTGTTACACCTATAATACATAATCTGTAATAAGTATGTAATTTTTTAAAACTTAGATGGATCTGTTATATAAAGAAGAAATAATTTCATATCCATTTTCTAGTCTTACAATATCATTTTCTGAATAATTGTTAAATATGAAGTAAATAACATACAGATTTATATACACATCACTTCCATTTCTTGTGTGTTGCATCTGCTGTCAATCCACTGTCTGCTGATAAAAGTTCAACAGACTGTTCAGGTTCTTTGAAATGAGAACTCAGTGGAAGCACTCTGGAGAATTCTCCAGAAAGACCTGCTAACAAAAGAAGGTGCATATTGGATAAGGGGTAATATTTACCAGATCCCGTCCACTACAGTTTTCCTTGTTTGAAAGTCATGTAATCTGTCTTTTAAATTTAACTTTATGTCTGCTTTTTTCATCATGTTAGATTTGGAAAGTGAACATTGTGAACTGCAAATAATTTCTCTGAGGCAAGCACAGCTCTCTGAGCAAAGCAAACTGCATTATGGTCTGTAGTTCACACTTCAAGTAAGATGAATAATAAAACAGTGACTTTACTGTGACTAAGAGATGTAAAAGATTTTGAACCTGAAGCAAGTGTCTTTCTTTTCTTTTTTCTAAATTCTATTCTGATGATTCAAGTATGCTTAAGTAAATATATCTGCATATCTGTATAAACATACTCATCACATATATACTCCAGGCATCACAAAAATTATGATTTAATGTCAGATGCAAAAGAGACATGCTGAAAGCACCTTAAGGAAAGGGTAAAGTTTCTTTATCGGTTCCCAGTTCATTGAGAAGCAATTGAATTCATGTACCTGCACCATGACTTAAGTAGGTCTTGCTAATAAATCAGGGTTTTTTCCTGTTAAAAGGTCTGCAAGAATGTCAGAGGATTAAAAAAAAACCCAAATATGAGTCATTTAAATAGGTTCTGTTGTCAAAAGTGTTATAATTAGGCAGTTTGATAATTCCTGCTTCTTGCAGTACAGATGTATTGTATATAGATAACTTTTGTGAAGTCCGACATCCCATTGTAGAGTGGATGTCAACTGTTTTCGTGTTGTGAAAATAAGAATTCTTGTACAGATTCATTTTCAAAGGAAGTGACTGGTGTTCTAGCACTTACTAGGATGTCCTCATGCCCTTGTGTAGTAGTTTTGACTTGGGCAAAATGCCGAGTATTCACCTAGTCGACAGCAGCCCACCCTCCCCCCAGAACTGCTCCCCTCCTTTCCAGAGGGGGAAGGAAAGGCAAAACCCCCACAAAATTACCATTTACAATAAGATTGATTATATTTACACAGTAAAGAAGAAATAAAAATGAAATAAAAAAAACAGCAGTGTACATACACACACACACGCACACACACGCACACACACACACACAGGTAAAGCTATCTACTTCCGCACAAAAGCAGCAATAAGGAATCTCTGTATCTCCCAGCTTCAGACAGCAAGGTCTGTCCTCAAGGCAACACCATAGTAAGAGAGGGAGCAACTCCTCCTCCCTTTCTATCTGGTTTGGCATCATACGGTATGAAATATTCTCTTTAGTTAGTTAAAGTCAGCTGACAGCCTGTATCCCTTCCTATACCTACCAATGCAGAAACATAAGGCCTGCTGTGTAAAACTAGACTTTGGCCTAACTAAACCTATCACAATCTCGACCCCTTATTTTATAATCAAACCTGTATCCCATATCCGTCTGTCTCCCTTGCTTGTACAGTTCTTATTTTTCAGGGCCATCTTCCACTGCTCCAGATCTTGGACTTTATTCTGTCAGGATGGATACTCTGAGTGGGTGAAGCAGTTGATCGTTGGGTACCAACCCCAGCTTAACTCAGGTCTTCCTTGAGCAGTAATTAATTTACTGCAACATACAACTCAGAATATGTATTATTTTTCCTCAAGGTTAGATCTCCTTGAGGCACACACTGAGTCTCCGTATTATCTGTTACCCACCAAGTACAGCCTGGTCCCTGAGCAAAGACAATCCCACAAATGGAGATTGCTTTTACTCAAGGCAGGATTAACTCAAATTGCTTTACCTAGCATACCCTTCAAGTGAATTATGGGAACTTTGTCTCTATCCACAGTGTGAAAGGGCTCTGATTGGGCAGGGCCATCTTGATTGATGGAGCCTCTAGTGTTGACTAGCTAGGTAACCTTTGCGAGGTGTTGATCCCAATTCTTGAAAATCCCCCCACCAAATGTCTTCAGAGTGGTTTTCCACAGTCCATTACACCATTCACGATAGTCCACAGTCAATCTCCATCCTCCCTCAGACCTATGCACAGGCCAGAATGGGCCTGTTGAGGGGTGAGTGGGTCTTGCTGACCACACCTAGGTTCTCCAGCTCTCGGATCATCTTATGGGTAGGAATCACAGAGTCTCTGTTCATTCGGTATTGTTGTCGCTGCACTGTTGCGGTAGCAGTTGGCACTTGTTGGTCTTTGACTTGCAACAATCCCACACAGAAGGATCTTCTGAGAGGCCAGGGAGAGTAGATAATTAAGTCTCTCTGTAGCCACTGTGGTTACACCAAAAGCCCATCAATATACCCCTTTGCATCTTTGAACTATCCTCTCCTGAGGTAATGCCAATGACACAAGGGGCTTCTGGACCAGTCCCATTTGTCCTTTGTTAAACTCACTTCAGCCTCTATCACAGATAATTCCTGGCTTCTCCCTGTGACTCCATAGATCCAGATGGGCTCTGCCTTTCTGTGCCTTGATGGCGTCAAGGTGCACTGTGTACCTGTGTCTACTAAAGCTCAATATCTCTTCATATCCCATGTGCCAGGCCACTGAACCACTGAATCCACACAGTCCAGTAAACCTGATTGTCCCTTTTCTCCTTCTGGCTTGGGGCAGGGCCCCTCTGTTGCTGTTCCTGATCAGGGTATTCACTGTCTGACCTTTGCAATGCTCCCTCAGAGGCTCCCCCATCATGATTGAATGAGTTGTTTTCAGTTCTCCTGCTCCTTGAAGATTGCTGTATCCTTTCCAGGGTCTCTGCCTCAACTATTTGGACAGCCTTCTTACTCTTTTTACTAGCTTTCTTCGATCTTAATTCTCGTACCTGAGCTTCAAGCTTAGAGGTGGGTTCACTGTCCCACTTCCTCATGTCTTTCTCTGGTCATGCAGAAAGCACCATAGTTCACCACGTGGCCCATGCTTGGGGTTTGCTCTCCCTCTGGGTTGGGCAGGAGAAAAAGACTGGTCTCTTGGGCTGTAGAACCTCTCCCTGGTGTGGGTACGCTGGTGGCGGACGAAATTGGAGCTGTCCCTGAAACCTGTTGTGCTGCCCTGTGAGGATTCCATACCTTCTTCTATACTCTGTATCCAGGTAGACATCATTTCCCCACTTACTTCCTCCATTACCTTTAGATGATTTGTTGTTACCAGGCAAGTAACATGTGATACTGGGGACCTAAATTCAGCTTCTTCCACATGGGCATTGTGCAAGGGACATGCTCCAGATTGCTGAAGATGTTATAGAATTCCCTGTTGCTGGTGCTGTAAATGATTTCCTGCAGTGCCAATTCCCGAAAATACTGAATACCTTCATCTGCAGTAGTCCACCTACTTGGGGAGCTCGAATTCAGTAGATTTTCCTCGAATGAATACTTTCCTCTCACACTCCAGAGGAGCTGTCGCCAAAGACTGCAGATGCCTCTGTCCCTTCCAATTGCTTTTTCAATCTCTAGCGATAGATCTTATTTGCTGTGCTTCATGTGCTTCATGCTGTGTTGACTATCAGCCCCTGTGTCCCAGCATTGAAGCAGTGAGGATAGAATCCGCTCACCAGGTTGTCAGAGGTAATCTCTCCGAGTTCTGATGGGGTCAGGGACCTGGTAACTTTGGTTTCCTGTCCAAATTCCAGTCTGGCTAGTTGGCCTTCTTCTAGTTAAGAACCATTTTTTTGTTCTGCCCCCTCTCCATCTACTGTTACTATTAATCCTTGTCCTTCCTTGTACCTTACCCATTGCCAAGGTAGGCCTGTAGGACCTGTAAATCTCCTTGCCAATTTCTTGTTTTTCACTACAGGGTCAATAATGACTTCAGGTGTTATGGTCTGGGGACCTGTCTCAACTAGAGTGTCCTCTGTGTCCTCCGTTTCAGTTTGGGCCCCTGTCTCCCCCTCAGTTTTGGCCCTTGCTTACTCCTCAGTTTGGGTTCCTGCCTCCCAGGTAACCTTTTGAGAGTATTCAACTGCAGCTCTATAAGCACAAACCAGGCAACAGTACAGGGCAAGAAACTGCTGGTTTTGACAGGAACAGTTTAAGCATCGTTCCCTCAGGCGGCATGTCAGTTTATTAGGATTGGACACCTGTTCTGGTGTAAAGTCCCAGGCAATGGGGGGTGTGTGTCAAAACACCCTAGAAACCTATCCAGGTTCATCCATGTTCCCTGACACCTTTTAAGGCACATCCCAATAAGGCACATCCCAGTAAGTTCTCTTGTGGAAGTTTGTTTTGTTCTGCAGTAAGACAACAAAGACAATACCACATTTCCAAAGCTCCATGATATTCTTGTAGTGTTGGTTAGTAGCAATACCATCAGTAACCAGTTTACCACTGGGTTAGTATGAAGCACTGGTAACTCTGTTGCGAAGTCATTTGTATCAAAATCAGGAAAAGAAAAAAAGTTGTACCAGTTCTCCTGAGCGTTTGGCCCAGGATGACCCCCACTTACAAAGACCGTCACTAAAAGGGTTAATAGAAGTAGAAGGTGCACAGCCATTGTTCATGTTAATATGTTCCCAATGTATCAAAATAAAAAGATAAGCAAAGCTATATTTATATAAACTGGCTTATATTATATAAACTATCAGAATCCAAGTCACAGCAGCAGTTACTGTGGTAGTTTTTATCTTGGCAAAATGCCAAGTATTCACCTAGTCAACTGCAGCTGCCTCCACCTCCCCCCTTTCCCAGAGAGGGAAGGAAAGGGAAAAAAACGCACAAAAGTGCAATTTACAATAAAAGGCAGATTATATTTACTCAGTAAAGAAGAAATAAAAATGGAGCAAAAATGAAAGCAATGTACACACACACACAAGCATAAAGCTAACAGAAAATATCTACTTCCCTACAAAAGGAGTGATGAGGAATCTCTGGATCTCCCAGCTCAAGGCAGCAACATCTGTCCTCAAGGACTGCTACCATAGTAAGAGAGCGATTAACTCCTCCTCCCTTTCTGTTACATCTGGTTTGGCATCATAAGGTATGAAATAATCTCTTTGGTTCATTAAAGTCAGCTGACAGCCCATGTCCAGAGTCAGCTGACAGCCCGTATCCCTTCCTATACCTACCAATACAGAAACATAGGGCCTACTATGAGAAACTGAAGTTTGGCCTAGCTACGGCTATCACACCTTTCTTAAAGATGATGGGGTTTTTTTAGTGCAAAGAAGTGCAAACATCACTTAGAAAGTAGAGAACTTGTCTCCTTTAAGGCAGTGGAGTGGTCAGTCCATTTACCTCAGCTACTTAAAAGTTAATATTTGTTTAATGGTTACTGACCTTGCTGTGACCAAGTAGAATACTGGGTATCTTAGATGCAGTTAGGATTAGGGACTGATACTGTATTTGTGATACTGATTTGAGAAAGAACCCTGTATTGATGCATGTAGTATTTGCTCATGATTGCAGATCCATTCATTAGTAAGCCATGATTCACTTCCATGGATTAATTCAAAGTGATGGCATAGGAGTAGACACACTTGTAAGTGGGTACAGTTGAATATTCCTACAGGAAAATAGCATGCATGTTTTGTGTGTAGGTGTTTTACTCTCTAACAAAGACATTAGTTCCAACATAAATTCACAGTCCTCTATTCCATCTTTTCTAAAACACATTATTAAATGTGCCTAATTTCTAAGAGATTTCAGTGTCTAAGGTCTCTTAGGTATCACTGTGAGGAAGGGTAGGAAGGAAAAGCTCACATAAGAGAAAACAAAATAAGAAGCAGAACAGCGTGGGTTTTTTTTTTTGTTTTTTTTTTTTTTAGTAATACCCCTGTAATAGAACAGTTGCAGAACATGGAAAATAAAATTGTTGAAGTAATTTAAATAATATTTTAAAAAATAGAAATGTGAGTAATAATACAAAATACCAATAAATTCTATGTGAGACTCAGGATTGCAGGAGTTTAATCAATTTATTATAGGTTCCTGTAAGTTTTTTCAAATGAGTTTTTGAAGGAAATTTCACATTTGTGAATGTGGCAATTCCGTGCAGTGATCTGGTTTAACATTATAAAGATGGATTTTAAGTGTGAGAACTGAGTATCAGCATAAGATTTTTACATTTTTTAGTTCTTTAGGAACTTCAGGAAGTCTTTGCCTATCAGAAGAGGTGTACAAAGAGAAGCAGAACATTTATTTGGACTCATTTTAGGAGGAGTTACATTTCAGTTAGTATTTATCTGTTGCTGGATACTAAATCCAATTTCAAATTCGGTATCTGTTTGGACTGTTGTATAGATGTGCTCCTTCAAGATCTCAACTACAGAAGTAAAGGCAACTTTGTAGATAAAGATCAGCAAACTGATTACACAAAATGTGAGCAACACATTCCATTGCATTCCTGAATACACAGACAAGGTGTGAAGTGAACTCTTTATAGATAAATTGAAGCCATCCTCCAAAATTCATTGTAACTTTTGGTATTTTAATAAATAAGTATACATCTTTGTCATAGATGCCAGGCAGTCTCTGCCACAAATTTTGAGGGAAGTTTGGACTGGAAGTTTAGGGCTTCCATTACCATTTGAAATAAAATTGTTCAATGTGGAAGCATCTGTGTGGTAGTACAATAATTACAACATGACTAAATTAATGTATCTAGGTTGCTTATATTCTGGGCTAATGATTATGCTAAAAAGAAGAAAAAAAAAAGATGTGCATTAGTTAAAATGCAAAACCAGTGATTTACATTTATTTGATACTTTAAGGAGCTGACTATCAAAAAATTAAAAAGTAATTTTGGAATGAAATTCTTTGTTTATGATTCCAGAGTCTTTAAAAAAAGAAGAGGCAGTAGTGACGTGATTTGTGGGAGTAGCCCTGCAATCTCTACAGGGTTAATAACTGGGAAACAACTGTGATGTAAAATTTCTAATGCAGGGTAAGGTAACAATCTGCACATTGTAGAGTTCAAAAAGCTTGATAGACTCATCTACAGGTACCTGAACAAGACCATGTATTTGGATTTGATATTCTTCCTCCCCTTATCTTTTAACCTGTGACCTGCCTATATCTGTCTAAACAAGCATCTTTAAACTTGTTCTGTCAGCAGTGGTGTATCTGTTGTATGCAGAGATCAGGGCTGAGTAATTCTGATTCTGGTAATCAAGAGGTTAGGGATTGCTTGGAATACCTCCCTGCCTTTTTTCATTTAATCCACTTATTTCTGTTATTCTAATTTATAAATAAATAAATTCATAGTTCTCCTATCAATAGTGTATCTTGCAGCACCTGAGGTGAGTAAGCCATACAAACTAACATATGAACTCAACAACTGAGTTTCTTCAGTAGAAAACCTCTTTTAAAACTGATGGCTTGCTGCCATATGCAGAGCGGTAAATAAAGGAAATATTTGTAGTTTGTTCTCCTGACTTCTGACCCTTGAAATTAAAAGCACTTCCCCCACCTCCTCAGTTGCTGTTAAACCTCAGGAAAAATGAGTTGCTTTTCTTGGCCGACATTGGTTTTAATGGTATTAAGATCATGATAAAGAGTCTGAAACATTAGCCCAAATGTAGAGATGTCACCAATTTTTTTTTGCCTTTTTACATACTAAACTTATGCAGAATATCCATATTGTTTAGCTTTCTTCACAGTTTTTGTTTTATTTTGTTTTTACAAGGAAAAAGTATGTTTGGAAAGTGTTTTCTAAAACGTTTCTGTTGACTAACAACAAGGTCCCAAAGTCATTCGCATCTGTATACTTCAAATGAGGCTTTTCAAAATATTGAAAAATTGGTTACAGCTGGTTGCACACCCTGATGGCTGAAAATAAAACTCCCATACCAGCTATAACAAGCAATTCAATTTAACTTAAAAGCACAGTGAGAGCAACAAAACATAGTTTCTTTCCAAAAAGGTGAGAGTGCAGTCAGAACTTCTACATCTGCCTTTCATGCACCAATAATTAAAAAAAAATCAAAACAAAATCCCAGACTGGAAAACACAGCCTCCCTTTATAATTATCTATTTCAAAGCTGTAATCGAGCATTTCATTATAAAGATGCTAATCAATCCAGAACAATACTCCTGGGACAGCACACACACCCAGAGACATGACGGGTATAATAGAAATGCTGCAGAAACTTTACTGGGTTATAATAGTTGCTCAAGCATTTCTGTTGTGAAAGATGAAACTCCCACAGGTGCCTTGCAGTGTTCCATGTAGAGCATCGAGCTCATGTTCTAGGCTTCAGATGTATTGAAAAAATAGATACTTTGTTAACAGTATAAATATGCAGAATGCATTCATTAACCAAAAATAAAAAAAAAAGAAATAAAGAAGTTTTCATGCATCTAGGTAGATTCTTAGGTAAAACTAGTGATTGCGAGTAAAGGAAGCCAAAACAGGAATTGTCTTTCTAGATTATGCTTTAATTTTTTTAAATTAAAATTTGTTATAGAAGTTTTTTTCTCTGTGAGATAGTGCAAACACTCTAGCAGGTATGTTTGAGCCCTGAGTAACCACTGACATTTTACAGCCTTGCTTCATAGTGTAATGTGCAGAGCTTTGTGATTTCTGTGAAAGATTGACAGCCACAATGTTGTGCTTCTTGTCAAATATCTCTGCTACATGGGTGACATCTTTCTGGAGAAGGGAGGACAGTAACTTTTTTCTGCCTGTGTTTGGGAAAGGATATTGTGAAAACATGGATGCTGATGGTGCTAATGCATAGAAGTCAAGAAAATTATATGGTACATTTCTTCCAAGTAGTATAAGTAATTTTGTTTCATGTTCTAAGAAGAGAATTAATGTCTGAAGGCTTAAAGTTATTGTGTGCCTCTGTAATGTCAACATACGGTATTCTGTACTTTGGCATCTGGTACAGTGTATAAGGGTAAAATTGTAAAATGTGTTTTGATAGCCACCTATTTGAACTCTAATATTTCATTAGACTCAGTATTTCCTGAGTTTCATTAGTTGTGAAACCAGTTGTCTACTTTCATTGGTTCATTAGTTTAATTTCATCGTGACTAAATAGAATCATTGCATAGATGAAGGTAGGCTCTTCAGTTTGGATCTGATAGCACTATGTTTGCAGACTACTACTTTCCATGTAGAAATTCTAGAAATGAAAAAGTAGAAGTCCTCGAAGTCTTTGCATATGAGGCACATGTCTGAAAGGCAGATAGGTTGTCTCTTCTACTTTTTGATAGAAATTTGAACTCTGGGAATCATTCCTTTTTGTAATTGTGTGTATGTGCACATGTGTGTATGTTCTTAAACATGTTGTGCTTTGCTGATTGTTAACTATGTTGCTTTGTCTTACGTATTTTTTTATTCCTTCTCATGCTGAGATCATAAAAGATATTCAAAATCTGAATGACAAGAGACCTGTAATCCAAATGACCGTCTTTTGTGTTTTCTCAACTATTTATTTTTTGTCAAAGGTGGCAAACATATTTAGCATAATAACATTCCTTTTGTGTCATTTCTTCAGTCTGTTTCTTACGATTTTTGACTGTTCATTCAGAAGACAAACTATCAATGGTGCCAGCAGTTCAGTTAGTTCACCAATTTAATTTTCAGTAACACTTTTTCTCCGATTTGTCTGATTTGAGAAGGAAAATGTAACAGATTGCCTGTTTCATAAATTTTGTCATGTTCCTAAGTAGTGAGAGAGAGAATTGAGTATATATAGGAACCAATAGTGTGCAGATGTTTTTTAGCAGGATGAAACTGCTCCAGTATGTGGGTAGAAAAACAATTTTTGCTAAATATGGCATTACTTCTATGATATTGTGGTGGACATGCATGCCCTGTCCATGTCACAATGTGCTATTGATATATATGGTATATATGTTGCAAAGATATTTCCATAACTATATAAAGTTCAGATTTACTTTTTCTCATACCCTTTATGAAAATAGTGTTCATTTTGGTGGGAAGCACGTATTCTCACTTTATTACTTAAAACTGGCAAAAAGATGCTGCAAAAGAAGCTGAAGGTTAAACAATGTCAGGATGCAATTAACAACTGGGTTAGAAAATGATCAGCTTGTTGCTAAGACCAGCATGTTTGTAAGAGTAAGGTCACAGCTAGTATCCTCAGCCCAGAAAAGACATTGCAGGACTTAGATTTGAAAAATTCTGGCAAAAGTGTTTCCTGAGAAGGACATAAAAACAGGTAAGAATATATGGAATATGCATAATGTATTTAAGTCTATTCTAGTACTCCATAACAGAGTTTAAGAGGATGAACCACAGTTCTAATATGATTTCTTTTTATTATCACAGTGTTGTAGCTGAGGTATTTGAGTACCAAGTTGCCTGGGCAAAAGAATGTGACTGAAAGCTGTCTGTATAGAAGCTCCACAACTTGCAAGCACACAGAATATTTCAAAGCCAAAAATGAGTAAAGAGTTCATGTGTACTGATTAATGCTTTGTACAATTTTAGATTGTTAGGTTGTTTAATGTCTAGTAAGATCTTTTGTAATGGAAATACTTTGTTAATCTCAGTTTGCTTCACCAGATCAAATGCAGGAGATCTGTGGATACATAACCTTTCTGCTTCTCCCTTTGCACTGGAAGGGGATTGAGGTATTACAGATTCTGTGAGGCACCTGAAATACCACTTCAAGTGGCCATGCTAAGCCGCTCATTTCTACTAATTACAGATAAATCTATTGTAGGTAATGAAGTCTGTAAAGAAAAGCATGTTATGAATCATGCTGTCTGGCCCTGCTGATAATTTTACGAGTTTATTTGGTAACAAAACTGACTTGTCAACATTAGTTTGGTGTCTAAATGGTACTAAGGAATCTTCCAACAATAAAATATCTGTAGTTATTTTGACTTTTAACTCTGTTTTCTTAGAGTTTATACATTACTTCTACCTTTTCTTGGAGTGTAGTAAAAAGTGTTGTATGTTTCAAAGATACTTTGTAGTTTTCGTCTTTTTTCAAAAAGACCTGTGGACAACCATGCACAGTTGTGCCGTATCTCAGTATGGGAAATGCATAGTGCTGCTACTGCTTGAGGAAGTTTTTGTATTTTATTATCAAATAATTTTATAATGCCAGCTACTATTGAAAAATAACCATTTCAGCTCTCCATCTCTTCCTCTAATACAATTGTATTGCCATCAGCAACATTATAATAAAGTGCAGCCAGGCTAAACTAGCTGCAGCTGGATTACTGTCCTGTGTGTACTGCAAATTCACTGTCTCAGTCATGCTTCAATCTGATTAACCAACAAATATATTGGGTAGTATTGAAACAAAACTATAAAGTGAAAAGGAAAAAGAAAAGCCATAAAAGAAGAAATTACAGAGAACAGAGAAAAGATGCATTGCAATATTGAAGTCAGATTTGACTTACCAGCTTCAAACTTGGAAATATATTTCTAGCTTTATTTTAGTATCTACAAAACCCATTATGCTTCAGCCATGTCTGATCCTAAAGAGGAGGCGTAATCTGAATTTTTCATATTTTGCCTGTTGAAAAAGACACAGAAGAGGCAAAAAGTTTCTGAAAGTAAGGTGGCTCCTTAGATATAAGTAATGTTTTCAAATCTGTCATGTATATAGAAGTGGACCTGTAGAATCCTTTTCATTGCTGGGTCATCCAAATAAGTGGCTGTGGGAGGAAGCAAGCCCACTAAAAGATGCTACCTCTGACAGCAGTTGTGGTCTCAGAACATTGCTGCTCATGGTGCAATCTAGCTGCTCTTACTAGTTGTGCTTTTTCATAGGACTGCTAAGAGCATCTGCTTGAAAGCTGGTTTTGGAGCCCCTTTTCTTAGGAGTGTCTGATGAACGTGTGGTATATGTCATAGTGGTTCTGTGAATGTTTTGGTACGTGACTCACATGCCCACAGGTTTAAGCCTTTCTTAATTGGTGGCAGCTGCACAGCTGTAGTGTAGTTGAAGTAATGTAACAGACAGACAAAGGAGACTGTAACAGTGTCTGTGACAGAGGCCATTTTCTGTTATTTTGAGACAAAGAGCTAAGACAAAAATCAGTCTGTAAATGTATTTGCATAATCATAGTCATTGTATTGTTCTTAAGCCATACTTTGGAGGCAAACAATTGAATCATAGAATCCAGAACAGTTTGTGTTGAAAAAGAACTTTGAGTCCAACCATCAGTGCTAGCTTCACCACTGAACTGTATCCCTAAACTCTATGTCTACATGTCTTTTAAATATTGCCAGTGTTGGCAAATCAACCACTTCCCAGTGCAGATGGTTCCATAGCTTAGCTACCCTCTCAGTGAAGAAATCTTTCCTAATATTCTAAACCTCCCCTAGCACAGCTCAAAACAGTTTCCTCTTGTCCTATCACTTTTCACTTGTGAGAAGAGACTGACCCCCACCTGGATACAGCTGCCTCTGAGGTAGATGCCAAGAGTGGTGAGGTCACCTCCCAGCCTTCTCTTCTCCAAGCTAATCAACTACAGCTCCCTCCTCTGCTCCTCACAGGACTTGTGCTCCAGACCCTTCACCAGCTTCATTGCCTTTCTCTGGATTCGCTCCAGCACATCAGTGTTCTTCTTGGTGTAAGAGGTCCAAATCTGAACACAGGATTCAAGGTGAAGCCTCACCAGTGCTGACAACAGTGAGACAATCAACTTTCCTCATCCGGCTGGCCACACTATTGCTGATACAGGCCAGGATGCCATTGGCATTCTTGGCCACCTGGGCACTGCTGGCTTCCATTCATCTGCTGTCAACCAGCATCCCCAGTCCTTTTCCACTGGGCAGCTTTCCAAGCACTCCTCCCCCATCCTGTAGCACTGCCAGGCGTTATTGTGGCCCAAGTGTAGGACCTGGAACTTGGCCTTATTGAACCTCATTCCTTTGGGTCTTGGCCCATCAACGTAGCCTGTCTAGAATCCTCTGCAGAGCCTTCCTACCCTCCAGCAGATCAACAATCACACCTAACTTGGTATTGCCTGCAAATTTACTAAGGATAGATTCAACCCCCTCATCCAGATCATCAAGGAAGGTAATGAATAGGACTGGCCCAGTACTGATCCCTAGGGAATACCACTAGTGACTTGGTGATTCTGCACACCTTATTATGGATTTCACCATGTTTCTCATGTGTGGTTGAAGAAAGAGTATAATAATACAGATTAGACAAGTATTTATTGTAGCTCTTTTGTTTTCAAGCTGCTGCTCTCTTTTCCCCTTTCTGTCTATCTGTCTGTCTCCATGTATTTTTTAAACAAATGTCAGAATAGAGTTTGCTTTCTTTAATTTCTTATATGGGCAAAGTCAGAGCTGGAGTGTTTCAGGATAACTATAGCTAAGTAATTTACAAGAGTAAAGATTAAGAAGAGTTTGTGTTTTTCAGGCAAGAAGTTAATCATAGTAGAAGGTGTGTTTCATTTGTCCACTTAACCTGTTAACTGTGGCTTTGTAACATGTTTAAATTATACAACAGATTCTCAACAACCTTGTTGCTTTAATATCCATTGACAGATAACATTGTATGCTTTTTTCATCTGGCAAGGTTTTCTCTTGCTCAGGACTTCAGCCATTGCCAGCACAATGCTTTTTTCTTGAGCCGTTATTTTTGGGAGGCACAAAATTAAGAATTTATGGACTGTTCTAATGAATTTTTTCTTCACTGTGAATAAGAAAAATTATTAGGATCTGCAGAAGTGACTAAGATGGCAGAAGTTTGTAAGCATTGAGATACCCAGTCAATTTACAAATTTTTATTTTAGTTCATGATTTAGAATGTGACTGAAGCTGTATAAAGATCAGGATAGAGTTTTCTTTGTATGGTTTAAGATAACATAAAAACATGATTATTTTTATAATTAAAAAAGTGTGAACTTTTAACCAACTTTCTACATGAGAAAAACACCTCAGTTGTATCCTTTATGGTACTTTGATATCATTGAGTTGATTTAGTCACTAAACAGTTTCATTTATTTCCTTGATTATTCAAAATCCATTTTCTGCTTTACATGGTAACAGAAGAATCCTTGCACAAAATAGAATTACAATGTAAAATCAGATTGATGTGTTAAGTTGTTTAATATAAGCAAAATTCTACCTATCACTGCAATTCATTTGTGCTTTTACAGTGGTCTAGTTCAAAGCCCTGCATGACATCAGAAACCTACTGTTCTAGGATGGGTGCTCACTGGTGTTGAAAGAAGTATAACAGAGAAATTCAGGAATGATAGGAGATCATTAGGGATGTATTGTTATCCAGAGACTGATAAGACTGAACCTTGGAACACTTAGCACAGTATTCTTTAAATTTTCCTTAATCATGTGTTTGCATTTTGGCTTTGTAAAGAATAAAAACATGATGCAACATGGAATTTCTCCAGCAGGTCAACTGTGAAAACTTTTATCATCTTTAATCAATAAAAGAGCAAGCAAAATGTAGCACTTCTGGCAGTTGCCCTCATTGCTTTGGCAAATACATTTAATTCTCTTTGTAAGATATTGTTTTACCCAGAGGTATTTCTGAATTGATTTTGATTAAAGAGCTTATGAGCATTAATTTTATACATTATTTTCTATTCTTTCTAGTAATGATTCAGCTGTCAGTCAGGTTTTTGCAGCCAACATTTGTCCATCAAGTCTGTTTATTTTTTTCTTTAAGGAGGGTTCTTTATTGATATGCAAATGTATGAAGTATTTGCACTTCTTCCGTGATTAGTTCAAGTAATATTTTAAATTGGGTTTTTCTATCTCTTCTCTTGCATTTTATGGTATTAAAAGTCTGTGACTTGGGCATGGATGTAATTTAGGGTTGTGGGTGTGATGAGTGAAATGTAAAATAGAATTTCAGCATATTCTTGCTGCCAGGTGTTCTTAGAGAAACACTGTGAGATTTGATGTGAGTTTTTTTGTTTTTTCTAAGTGTATCCAGTTGCTTTCCTATGGGAAAATACAGGGACTTTCTATAGGAACTCCTTGTGGCAAACCAGAGGTGGCCAGGAACTAAAACTCTGTCTCCGAAGAATTTAAAACTTAAAAAAAGTTGAATCAGAAATACTGTTTGTGTAATAGCACAAATGAGCTCTCATACTTCTCAATGCTTTTTTTTTTCCCCCAAAAAATATTGTAAGTCACTTTTTGGTTTTTTTTTTTTAATGTGTGGGTCCCCACCTCTGCTATGAATTCTTTTTTGTTGGTATTCAAGTCTTTCTGGGACCTTTTCTTTGCTGTGCTGAATTTCTGTGTTACAAAGCATTTACATGCACTCGCAGGCATGGAAAAGCAAGCAGAAAAATAAAATCAGTGTTTACTTTTCCTTTTTTTTTTTTTTAAATCTATTTTGGTTTTAAGGTTTGCCTCCAGGTATGCATTTCCTATCAGTGTCTTGAAGCAGGGACCATCTCCTGAGTACTGTGATAGCACCTGAAGATTATTTTTGCTACTAACGTAAACAGACTGCAGGGAAGCACTTTGGTGTTCAGATGTGTCATTCACCCAGTTGATCCCTTTGAGGATAATTGGTGCACATGCCCATACCAGGCTACTATCATCTACTCTGCTCCTGCTGAGGAGAAATCTTTTTTGTGTTTGCATTGAACACTCTGAAAAGCTGCACATGTGCACTTTTATTGATCCTATTAATAGATAACACTAATCAGGAAGAATCTCTCTTCTTACTTACTTTATTGTTAGATATATTACCTGGATTCATAGAGAGCTCTTTTAGAGATATTGAAAGAGTCATTTTTTATTATTTAACACAGCAGTTATGCAGTACTTATCTTAAAATAAGAACAGCTTTTATTAGAGCTTCACAAAGAGGGTTTTTTTCAAATATCTGTTGATCTCTCTGTAGCTCTTGTGATCTCCTAGCAAGGAGAAAGCCCCATCTTTCTGCACTGGTGCAATGTGAATGTTTTAACAGGGTCTGCTAATAGAGTCCCTCACTCTGGATTAGTTCTGCAAGGCAAGAACTGGTCTCCTGGATCACAAGGCTAGTATAAGCTGGTGCTGCAAGTGCAGTTCGTGTTTTCACTGTCCTTGGTACAGCCCACTGGATGTAACAAACTACTGTCTGTAGGAAAGATGAGAGGAAAGAAACTGTGATAATTTCATGAAGTCCTTAAAAAGAATTGCATCTCTATGTTAGTTTTCACAAATAAGCCAAATACAGACCTACATACCACATGATTATCAATGTCAACATTAGTACAGTTGTCAGTAGCAGGGCTCTGTCTGAAGGTTCGTTTTTTTACTAGGTAAAGCTGAGGCAGACTTGTGTGAAGAACCTTGACAGCACCTAAATGTCTCTTGGCTTGCTTGTCTCTAGTCTTGTCAGCTCATCATCTGCATATCTACATTAATGGTGTACCTTCAACTTGCTTGAAAAATAACTCACCTACCATCTTTAATCAGGTGCTTTTGTTTATTTGATCTAAAATACTAGAAGTTTGCTGTGGAGGCCTAAGCAGGCAAAGAGGAAAAACCAGAAGCAAAGGGCCTCCTGAAAACCTTAGTGTCTTCATCCAGTTAGTTAAAGCCATGAAAATCACAAGCATCAAAGAAGGGAAGTATGGAAAGCTTTCATTTTTATGATATGAGTGATAATGAGTATTACCTTCAAAGTAGAGACAATGAGTGCAGTATTCCCAAGTGACTGAATATGCAGTTAGAATGAGAGAATGGAATGGGTATTTTTCATCTACACCTTTTCTTTGCCAGATTTTGTGATACATCCCTTCATTTACAGTCTGCTAAGACAGCACATTTAATATTTTGGTGGGAGTCTTGGAGTGTATGAAAATAATTCTCCAGTGCACCATTAAAAAACTGTTGTGTAAAACAAGTACCTTTGTGGTCACCATTTTTTTTTAATCCTTCTCTGCTCCTCTCATTAATTATCAGTGTTGTTTCCTCTCCACTCCTTCTCCAAAAAGGAGTAGGGGAGTACTTAGTACCTGCTGCATTTCTTCTGTTCACCTTCATACATCTAATAGTGTGCTAGTTGTGCTAATGAAAAAATAGTTTTGTTCGCAAGTGAGCTGCCTTTGGAGATGGTTCAGGGCTGCCCTGTAACTTGTGCAGTCCAGATGAAGCAGAAACAAAATCACCTCGTCTTGAAAATTAATTTCATCCAACTCCATTTTTGTGATAGCATTGTAATCATTACATAGCAGTTGGCTCTGATATGCTTGCACAGACACAAATTGAGTCCGACAGGACTGGTGTCTCATGGACTTTGCTGTCATTTGAAATGCTGGCATGAAGATGGTAGCTATGAAAGGAGGGAGCTGGTGCCTTTAGCATTTTGCTGTGAATGTTTCTTAGGCTTGTATTTTTTGATGACAGTAGCTTATTCAAATGATAGTTTTACAAAAAAGATTCATAACAAGCATAGATTTCTACCAGCTGCTCATGTCTCGTCTTCCTCAAGTAAATTCTTTTGAGCATTCCACTGTACTGAAGATGGGCTCTTTATACCACCCACAAATCTGTAAGATCTATTTAGTGGAATAATAATTTGTATAATTTTTCTCTGCCTTCTTAGTTTTTATCTTTACTGCATGGAAACCACCTGTGTAGTAATGAAGAAGGCAGTATCAAATTTGACAAAGCTTATAATGTTGCAGATCCTTCAGAAGGTATAATTGCATTTCATGTTATTTTACTGACAATGTCAGCCTGTTCAGGGATATCTGGTATTTCCTCTCTGAGTGGAAAATGTCTTTGTGTTCCTTAATTTCTGTTAGTGTGACAAATTTGGACAAGAATGGGACACTGTTTTTCAAGTCAGGTGCTTCAGCTGTAGTGCTCCCAGTGTATTATGTTTAATTATGCATCATAAGAAATGAAATTAATTGAATTGGAATCTCAGCCCTTTTATTCAATCCTGGATTTCTGTTTTTCTATTAGGCATAATTCAGATATGTACAGGAAATCACGACAGGAATTTTAACCTTTGAAAGTTGTTGAACTATGCAATATGCTAATAACACCTCATGAAGCAGCTTTTGCTGTGTTATTCTTACCAGATGCCAGGGCATTAACTCCCAGTATTCTGCTTGCATGTGGATTTATTATGGATCTTTAATCAGCTTTGATTCCTGTCTTACACCATGAGTATTCCAGTGATGTATTATACTTAAACATCATCAACAATATCCTTTCCTGTGGTTCAGAAGGTACTATTGAAACCAAAGATTCCGGATGTGACAGGTGCCTGATTATGGTTACACTGAGAATTACGTTGGAACGGTGCTAACATATACTGTACTGTACCTTGAATCTTGTATATATACCAGTAGACTGAAATGGATTGTCTTTCCTTTTTCCTTACGCTTTTGTCTTTTGAAATTGTTTTACCTCGATTTGTGAATGCTTATGAAGAAAAAATGAGAAGAACGCTGTCCTATTCTTGCTAATTGTATTTTTATCTTTTCACAGGCTCTGAAAATACTTCATCTGAAATTTCAGACTGGACAGACTCGCAGTGGCTTCTAAGCCAGTGAGAACAAGGCTGCCAAAGCATGCTGGTGCCAAGCCGTCGGATGATGCATGTAGTCAGGCCAACGGTGGTGCTTCTGTGCTTGCTGCTGTATGCTGATGCTGAAAGTAAGCTTATTGTTTGTTTGGGCTTAAGTCTTGGACATGATGAATAGTTTTGTTTTCAGCTGGTGGTTACTAAGAGTCTAGGAATGAGTTTTCCTTTGAGTAATTCTTAAAAAACTGTGAGGTCCTCTCTAAATCTCAACTAGTATTTAAAAAGGGTTTTTTATGCAACTTCCTTACTATTTTTCTTCTTAATGTCCCTTTTCTTAAGCATTTCATGATTCATGCTAAGATGCTGGGGACCACTGCCACAGAATTACATAGTCAAAACAAAGACTAACCTTGCTTGCCAGACATTGGTCAAATACCTTAAAGACATCTGTCATTCTTTGAATAACTGTTTCTTAACTTTGAGTTAAAAAAAAAAATGAAAAGACATCCTACTCCCAATTAATACCCAGTCCAATTAAAATTCCAGTTCCTTTGTAACTGTCACAACAGCTGTTCTAATGTATTATTTCCGACAGCTGTCATGGAGTACAGTATCCAAACAAATCAAGCATAACTGACGAACTTAGTGGCTGCCTAAACGTGTGACAGTTCAGTGAGGAAAGGCACCTATGTTTGCTTGTGCTGAGAGGAAACTGTTGGATTTTGGTCAATTAGTTTATCTATTAATGGCAAGATAATATCTTCTATTTAATTAGGAAATCAGTAGGTCTGCCTTGTTTACATGTGTTCCTTCTCTCAGCTGTCCTGTGGCTTCTTGCAGAGGTAATGTGCAAATGTGAATAGCCATTTGCTTTCCACCTGTTGATCTGCAGGTTTACTGGAAGCTGTTATGTTTGCTACAAGCTGACTATTAATATTCACTTGATTGAGGGATATTTTCCTGTTGAATCTTCCTGACTGCAGATACATGACCAATCAATAACTTTGTTTCAGCTCTCTCTTTAGAAGACTTCTGTGTGTTTTCACACATGTGTTAAGTAGGAGCACAGAATAATAGAAACAGTGTTAGTAAAGTTGAGTCTGTTCTCAGTAAATGCATACTGAAGAGTTACTTTTCGCTCCACTTATGGCATATATTCCAGGTATACTGAGTTACAGTAATAAAATAGATACAAAGTCTTTCAGTTTCATGCATAATAATACTTCCTTCTTTTTAAGTGTAGCTGTATTAAATTGAAGTAAATGGGGAGAAAAAAGGACAAAACATACATGTTTGTTGAATACTGACAGCTGAGATTCTTTGGCCCCTTTCCAGATAGATAATGACCAGCTGGGATGATTATGTCTAAGGTGAAGCCAAGGACATTTTAACACTTTAGCCAGCAAATAATTAATTGGGAAGTGGGCCCATATGTTGGATAGTTTTGCAGTTGTTGTATTCCACCTATTTTAAAAGTTGTAAGATGCACAAAGATTATGTTTTTATGAGAGTTACTCTCAGAATGAGATTACGATTCCCAGGTATTTAATATGCACAGGCTTTTAAATTGCTTAGATAATTATATACATACGTACAAATGGTATACACTATATGGTACAAGTTAAACTGGGTGTACATTATATGGTACAAATTAAACTGTGTATCATAAATGTGTTTATGCGACTCCACAAAATACTGTATTTTTATTCTGATTTGTAAAATAATGTTTTTTTATTTTACCATTTTTTTGAGAGTCATAGTAGAGCCATTTTAGTCTTACGCACCATACTTTATTTGGAAGGTATGCTGAATCTCCACAAATATTTATTTTATGGTCTGAGTGAGAGACAGGACAGCATCCATGAGCCTTCTGTGTGCAGACACACAGAAAGATGTGTCTTCTTCTATGATAAGCCCTTCTCATTGGAAATAAAGTTCCTGCTGTGCTGGAGTTGGTCTGGCCTCCACTCTTGCAGATACTCTTGCACCTCTTTGTACTCCTCTTCCTAGAAGGGTCCCAGACCCCATTTTTGTCTAGAGCTCTTTTTAAATTTCTTCAGAAAGAGTGGCAGGACCATGTTACTACCTTTTTGTGGGGAGAGGACACAGAAAGGGAGATGAAGGAAATAAAAACGTTGTCATTTTTTTACCTGTCACCATGCAAAGGCCATGCCTTACTTTTTTTTTTTTCATCCTTTTTCTGTTGCTAAGGTCAAGGCACTGGAGAAGAAAAGCTATATCCTGACATTGACATTGCACTGTGTGCTTCCTAGAATAATTGCTAATGGGAAAGGAACTCATACTCTTCCACTCTCGCTTTGCAATCAGTGTGAGTGGGATGGATTCAAGTAGCAAAATGGTTTAATGCTGTTGAAAATATATTTCCAATGGTAGCCTTCAGTGCTTTTCTGTTTGCATGTAACTTCCACAGCTGAGGGAGGGAAGGAGATATCTTTGTTTCGTGAAAGACCTCAAACTGAAATGTGTTGGAGTGGACTGATAAATCCTCTTGTGGCCACTTGTTCAAGAGATACAGGGTGGAAGTCTGTCTTCCCTGGTCGACTAGATGATTGCACTGTTTCACTTTATGTGTGCAAACAGTATTTGATTCTTGCTGTTAATATGGAAACTAAACTTACACTTGACAGAGCAAAGAAAGCCAAATTGAAAGGTTGTAAAATTACCTTAATTCTTTTACCTTTTGTTTTTGGTAATATGTATGTTACCTGTGAGTATATAAGAAGTGAAAAATCTCAAGAATTGTGAGATTTTAGATCTTTATGTTGGGTATTTGTAGCTTCCGTGCACACTGAGAAGGAGGAAAGCACAGTTTTGCTGAGGAAAGAAAATTTTTGTCTTCTTCTTTTTGTGGAATAGCAATCTGCTAGTTTATTCTCACTGGTGTAGATGGCAACTGTGTTAAGGTAGTAGTTCGCCACCTCAACTGCAATATTAGTAGTACAGCTTTGTTTATCGTAAGTACTGTGTCTTTCATGAACTAGCGGAATAGTAACTTTCTAGAGGCTTTCTGCAGGTTCATGTGTTTGATAACAAGAAGCATATATGTCTCAGAGACTTATACCTAACAGATTTCTTTTCAGACTGTTTAATATGGTATAATCTCTTTCTGACTTTGCCAAACATCAAGTTAATCACTGAGCTCAAATAAATGTATAAAATATAAAATGCTTGTAAAAGGGTTATTCCTGGTCTTTCCTAGTACCCTAGGTTTCAAAATTAAGTCGTATTTGTATTAATAAAATAAAATATTTTTTCTGCTGATACACCTCCCACTTTTTAGCCAATAAGTTGATTTTTGGGCATTTCCACCCTGAGAAATACCTGGTCACTAGCATTTCAAATTTCTCTGCTGCATTCCAGTAATTTTCTCTATTTTATGCTTTTCTTTTGTTCTTAGTTACAGAGCTTCTGCTCTGACGTTTTTCTTTTACTACTTCTTCTGAGATACTGTTTTGGAAGAGAAGCCACAATTCTTTCTTTCTTCAGCAGTAGTGTTTGCAGTTGGCTGTAAAAAGGCAAACAGAATACTAACCATAAACCATACATATGTTGTATATTCCTTCTATTCCCAATTATTTAAAATGTGAATAATGCTAAGTTTGCTCTCTGGCTCCTAATGCATATATGTTAGTTACCATCATGCGGTCTTTTCTAAGCCAGGATCAGGAAGGGCTAAAATAGTTCTGACAGGACAGGACAGTGATTACTTAAAACAGATGTTGGGGTGATTGAGACAAATTCTTGTTGTAATACGATCTAAAGACAGTAGATAGTATTGGTGAAACAAATATTTCATCTCTATTTTTTCTTTTTCCTCTTTTTTTTTCATTTTGGTTTTTAAAGAATATCTGTGTTTTCCCTGCTCATACCAATCTTTCCATTTAAAAAAATGATTATGTTCTTCAACAAGCTGAAACACGGTCATGCAGTCCACACTGAAATCTTTGTTTCCAAGTATTTGTCTGCAACTCTAAACTCCCCCAGACAGATCTTTGAAAGTAATTAAATTATAGAAAACAATAGTTTTATAGTAAGTCTTGCAAGTGAACATAAATGGTTTACACTAAAAAACCCACTAATCCAGAATAGCTTCATAAATACTATATGTGGGCAAACCCAACATGGAAATGATTTACTTTTTTGCACACACTCCTTTGGTAACTAGGAGCAAGTCTGTTTCGTATTAGATTTATATTTGAACTCCAACATCTTTGTACAGATAATTTCAATTATTGCATTCAAATATGGCCAATAGCAAATAAAATCCAAAGATAAAATGTGTATGTTCTTTATCAGTAATTTTTTACAGTTTAATCAATATTTATTTTAGTCCTGATAGCAAGCATTTTGTGTAAGGTGCATCTTTTTTTACATTGCTCTTTCTTTTAATAATGGAGATGTATGCAAGAGAGTTGAAATATTGATGGCTTTTTTGGGGGGGGAAAAGCTTCCAATTTTATTGCATGTTCTTTTTTTTCAGGATTATTTATTTATTTAGTTCAACCTCAGGACATTTTTCAGTTGATTTGATGCAAATTGGTATATACTACTGTGCACTATATTGCACTTGCTAAATATGATATTAAAATATGTCTAGTAAATCACCCATCTCAAAAGTTTTAGTTTTAGGGAAAGGTGGGACAGGTAGTTATACCAAACCATTCTAATTGTATTCATTTTGCTCAGCAGTGAAGTGAAGGCTTTGGAATAAATGTGATAGTTTAACTGGAGAATCAGGGAAAGTAAAAACATTATGTGATCATTCCAAACATCCTGACTTGGTTGCGTAAACTACAGGTAATAGAGCTTTCTGCATAAACCAGAGTTTATTGCACCCTTATTTTTCAAGTCCTTACACTGAAGAGTTTGATTAATTTAATTCCAAGAGTAACCATAATTGCCACCATATTTGTTTAACTTACTGTAAATTATTAACACCAAAATTTTGAGCTGCTTCAGGAATAAAATTGTGCAATTCACATAATTTTTAGAAACTCGTATCTGTACATAACCAAACATTTTGAAATGTAATGGGAACGCAAGATTTGTGTTTATTTTGTTAAGTGTAGATTCAGAATTGAATCAACTGAGTTTTGAACTTAAGAATAAATTGAGGAATAACTGCAGAATGGTTCTTTGTACGTATCTGCAACTTTGAAGATTGCTGCTATGTCTCTTTCATGTTGTTAATTTAGGTAGTTGTAGGCCCCTACCTCCCACTAGCAGATCACTGAACAGAGCTGAGTTCCAAGCTCTGGAGTTCTGAGAAGCCTTTAAGCCCTGGCAGTTTTGCCTGTGGCTGTGTAGAGGCAGTGGAGTTCCCCCAGGTAGGAAGGCCTTACATATTTAGAGTTTTCAGGAGCATATATAAAACAGTCAGGAAATCCAGTGTCTCCAATCTTTCCAGTTTTCCAGATGCCAAGAAATCTCGGTAAGGGAACTGAATTTTAATGGCCTTACAGAGTTGGACAAACATTATTTAGATTGTTATCTGTTAACAGAAGTGCCTCTAGGGAAACGAGAGTATGGGTAGTTATCTCACTGGGTGTAATTCCCTGCAGCATCAGTAATGACCACTGGCAGATAAAGGAAAGTGGGTCATTAATATTCCTATGTCAGAACTGGCAGTGAACTCCAGCATGTCTGCTGGATTGCTTAAGAACATGTGTACGTACTTGAAAAGTTTACTGGAAGTATGTATTACAGTCTTGGTATAGGGAAACTCTTAGGGAAAAAGAAAGGAGAAACAGCAATATATATATTGTAGATTTTTTTATGTTATATTCACACAGTAGAACAACTGCTGTGGTGGTTCAAAGTATTTTTACCCCCCTGTCTGAGGTTAAACCCTCACTGGCTGATACAGAGATAAAATGCTGACTAGCAGCATCTGTTTCAGTGGTGAATTTCTGACAACATCTTTAGCAATTTATAAATATCGGAACATACATAGGAAGGTCACTGTTGTCCATGTTATCTTTCAGTAAACTCTCTCCCCCAAAGTGGTGTATAGGAACTTTCTGTGTTAAGTAATGCGTGCTTGAAGTTAAGCACCTATTTTTTTATTTAATCCTTTAAAAGTTTTGTGATTATACACAGTGTTTTAAATGAATTTTTGTTGATGCAAACTAAATTGACTGCTTCCTTCTGAAGGTATCAATATGAAGAATAAAGTTACATCTTGACTTTAAATAGCCATAAAATAGATCTAAACATAGAGTAGGGTACAAATTGCTACTATATCTTTCAATGAATTACACAAAACTCTAGAGTATATGTTATGTTACAGGAGAAATGAGTGTAAAATTGTATTGGTTGAAGAATACAGAGTTCATGTTGTATAACTGAATATATTGATAAAAGGCAATAAAAATTTGAAATAACTCATTCAAAGAGAAACGAAAATTTTTTCCATGTGGTCATTTCTGTTTACAAGAAATTCTGGGACAGGACTGTAAACACCTTGGACATGGTCTTGCAGTGCAAAGTAGTAGCAAATAACAATTTCAGGGTGCATACCACATTCTCAAGTTCCTTCCAAAAAATAAATTTGGAGAGCCTTTTCTCAACAAGGCTGTTTTCAGGAAGAGAATTTAGTAGAAGTTTAAAATATGTTATATTGGGATATAAATTGTGCTCTCTGAAACGTGTTTGTTCTAGTTTCTACTTAAGAGCTGATTTGTAAATTCCTTTGTAAAGCTCTCTGTGCTTTCTCTTTCAGTAGCAGCATATGGATGGAAGAGAGCTTCCCACTGCTGTTGATTTTATTTTGGCACATGCAATTGTGAAGGAGGCAGAAACAACAAGGGAAAGTGACAGGAAATTTATTTTGGCAGTGAAGGTTAATTAGGTGTGGGCATTTCCAGTACAATTCCACCTGGGTAATTTTTTTCCTCCGAGGATTTCATATACACTTCAGAAAAATCTATAAAATAATTGTTGAGAGCAGTTGTAGGTGATGCCTGGATTAGAGAGAGAGGTAGTCCATTGGTCTCCTAGTAAAATGGCATACATTTTAATAGCAACAGAGAGAGTAGTATCTTCAAGTGTAATAATTCTGAAAATAAACTGAATTTTTTTGGTAGGAAAAAGTTCCTTGTGTTAAGATGAGGCTGTAGGGTCTAACATCTTCTGGTTGAAAAGCAAGGGTAGAATGAATGGGATTAGAAAAGCAAATCAACCCTCTACATAAATGGTCATAGGAAGGCTAATAATATAGTGTAAATCTAGTCCTGGTTTCTCATTCTGAAACATTTGCTGTCAAACTGGAAAAAAAAAGCAAGGAACAGAAAAACAGATTCAGGACAAGGAATACTTTATCGTCTTCGGTAGTAAGTTTGTTCATAAAACTAAAGGCTTATTTCAGCTGCTAGATATGTATTTTCTTCTGAGAAAACGGAGTGTGCAACAAAAGATTTTGCTCAATAAATTTGAAGAGAATTTAATGGTACTCTAGTAGCTGATTCTGGAGAATTATATTGTAACTATTATAACAGCATGCTTAAATGTCAGTTTGCTACTGTATATAGGAACATTTTCAGATTCTAATTTTATGTGTTTTATAGACAGTAAACAAGGTTCTAGACTCACTATGGAAGTGACAAGGAGAATCCTGTTGTCTTTTTTTTAATGTAAAAGACAGAAGCAGTTTTAAATCTATCGTTAGTTCTATTGGAGGAAATAATGGAGAGGAGATTTTTGCATACAATCTGATCTACCTATCTCAAGAAAATACAGCTGAATGTGGTAAGACAGTGACAACAAAAATGGTCCAGAGGATGGAACAGCTGCCATGTGATAAGAGACTGAGAAGGCTGGGACACTTCTGTTTTTAAGAAGAGTGATGCAGGTGGATTTTAGGGATTAGGGCTGAAGTCTGCAGAATTTTGATGGTAGAAGATTGAGGAGAAACAGAAGATTGAGGCAAACCTTTACTAATAGAACAGAGATGTTTGGGGAATTTAGTAGAAGGTTGATTAAAAGCACGTAAGAGATGGAATCTATTGATAGTCTTTGTGGAGGCAGACAGTATATGTAGTTTTAAAGAACTTAAAAAATTCATATTCAATAGGTCCATAAATTAGTACTAAAAGAGCAAAGAGGAATGCCAACTTTAATATCCTTAGGCATGTGAAGAGAATGCATCTCAAAAATTGTCCAGGCAAATATACCCAGGTAGCACCTTCTCTTGGCACTGGTAGCAGGGTACAAGTACTTAGTGTGTCGTAATAAGGCATTTGCTTTATGGTTTTAGACTCAGAAATACATAATGAACGGGCATTGTTCACCATTGTTTAGTCACACTGTAACTTTTCCAGAAAAGCTGATTTGGAGATTGGTCTATCCCACTATATCACAATTGCATCACAGTTTGATATAACTAAAAACGTGGAAATATAATGAAAGCCAATGGCAAGCATTTAAGCAAATGCATTTTATAATTTTGGAAAAATACAGTATTACTGTTACAGTTGACAGAGATCACATGTATGCCAGCTCTGTGTGCATGTGTGTGTGTCTACCTTGCTGTGGCACAGGAGACAAAAGGATTAGTTATTTTACAGAAAGCTTTCTGATTCTTTATAGTTCACAGGTGAAGTACATTACTGGAAAATCCTAATCAATTTTTTTTCTTTTTTATAAACCCTCATCTTCAGACAGACTGTTCGTATGAAGAAGTGTAACGTGTTCACTGACCTTTTTCAGTATCTGTGGTCTGATGAAAGTGACTTAAAGGTTGTAGCATCTAAAGATGTATGCATCCTAAAAAATAGAGGTAAACTGCAAATTAGAGAGATCCCACGACATCTTAGGAAGATCACTTTGTATCTACTCCTTAGTCCAGCTTTTGAGATGAAATGGATAAGGTTTTCCTTTATTAAGAGTATGTAGTTCCTTTTGAATCAAATGTCTCAAAAAATGTAGATTACTTTAAAACAATTTGCGATTTGCAATGCACTGATTAAAGATAAATTTGTTGCTAAAGACATTTATTAGATTTAAGTTAAATGAACATGATTGTCTTAGATTGATTATTTGCATTCTACTTAGCAGCTCAGTGTTGATTTTTACTCATAAATTATAGACATCTAAAACATTACAGTGAAATAATGTGCTTTGGAGACTCATAAGTAGAATGGTGTGGATAATATGAGTATGTTGAAAATAGCCTTTAGATTTACATCAGAAATCTGAGGGATTTTCCCATGACAGAAGGCTACTAGAACAATTTTCTCAGCTGTGTACTATTTGACAGTAGCTTAGTACCTACACAGACCAGGAGCTCATTTGGTGTCTTGGAAACCTTGTGACAATTCATGATTGGTCTCAATTTAGATAAATGGTAGGTTATGTGTAGACAGTTGAACAGCAGCTAAAGTCTTGATAAATCTGACTCTTAATTTTTCTTGATTTTTTGTGCATCAAGTGTAATTTATGAAAAAGAGGAACATTCCTTCTTAAAGCTCATGATTATTGATAAATACTAGTAATGCAATTCCTGTGCTCTTTCAATTTTCCCCTTATTTTTTTCCTTATGAATAAGTGTGAATAGGTGATAGGATTTTTAAATAAACTTGCCCATGAATTTGATTATTTGATTTTAAAATATAGAAGTTGGAACATGTGGATAAAATTTGTAGATTTGATTCCTATGAAAATATTAGGAATTCCTACTAAAATTATTCTCATATCCCAAAGTGCAGCAAGATGACTTGATTTGTTTACCCTTTTAATAGCCAGAAATATCCAGCTTTTGCCTGGTATGCAGCATACCATCATTTCAGTATGGTATTGACCAGTATTTTTTTATGAGTACCTCTCTAATATATGCACTTGTTTAACTGAACATTTATAGATGCCTTTGTTAATAAATGTTCATTTCAGCTACTGAGCAGATCTGCCACATCTGTAGCATCTGAATTTTGTGTGTGTGTGTGTGTGTGTGTGTGTGTGTGTGTGTGTGTGTGTGTGTGCATTTTTTCTGATCTATGAGTTCATGGTTCAGTGCAAAATACACTTTAACCTTGGGGGAAAACACACACTGCTCTCAGAGCCTGAAGATCAAGAGTTTGGATTTCTTTGATCTTAATAGATCTGTCATGTTGTTCCATTTTACAAAGAAAGCATTTGAAGAATCAGTGAGAGTAAAAAAGGGGTCTCTAATTTAAGAGGACCAGATCTACACCTATCAGTTTTTATTGTGTCAAAAGACCTTACAGTCTTTCTTATATGAACAAGACAATTTTTCTTCTAATTACATATTAGTACTTTCTTACTGGTTTTATTGCTGTTCACTTCTGAGGTGGTGAACAGAATATAAAACAGCAACTGGAAATCATCAGAACTCTTCTGCTTGAGCTGTCAGTATCTTGAAACAGAAGGGGCTACTGTCTGTTATCCATAGGTCAATCTCAAAAATAATATTTGTTAGACATCTGACTATGCAAGAGGAGGATCTGTATGGAGACTGCCTTCAAAGAAGTATTGTTTTTTATGGTTTTTTTCACCAGGGTCACCTTGGTACCCTATCTGAAGCTAACTTTGAAGAGGCAGATTAATAATGCTTCTTTGTATTTAATTACCTTACCCTAGTTTATTCAGACATTATAGATAAATTTTAACAGCTTTCAGAATTTTTTTCTTGAGGAAAATGAAGTTACTAAGGTAGTCAAACACTCCTTTGGGAGAATCCTGCCAGGAAAGCAAGAAGCAGGTAATGCACAATTTCAAGGAAGGCTGATGCCTTTGACCATACAATAGTATTACAGGCACCAGGATTTCAATGGTATCCTAAAGACTGATTATTTTAGAAGGCTACTACAATTTGTTTCTAAGAACTGATTCAGAAAAAAATAAAAGGTAATATTTCATACCACATGCTAATTTCATGTATACTCAAATGATCTGAGGTTGAAGTTTTAGAAAAATTCTTCAGCTCTGTGAATAAATATTTCAGTTATAATAAATTCTGATTGCAACAATAATGATTTCTTTAAGATAAATAAATTATGCCACTCCTTATTCTGGAGGGGAAGTTATACTCCTTTAATAATTTTTCTTTCTCTTTAGAATGCAGACATGGTTCAGAAAAGACATTTAACATAGAAATGATTTAAAGGTGGATAAGAAATGAAATCACAAATGCAGTTAACTGTAGATTGTATTTTAGGGTAATTTGAATCTCACCACTGTAGTATTTATCTCTAAATGCTCCTAATATAAAAGCTTTTAAAGGAAGTGTGCAGAATTTATCTGACTGTTAATGCATTTTCCTTTTTCTGCCAAAATACCCTAAGTTGCGCAAGCTCAGCAGAATTTGTGGTCTTAAAATAGAGTTGGTTCTTCAGTAGTTTTCTTTTTTGCCACAATCTGAGTACTCAGCCACAAGTTCTGCCTGACCTTTAGGGCGACAGGTGTACTGTACCCATACCTGCACTGCTGGGTGATTGTCCACTTACAGGCTGTGGCCCAGTTTCCTTCAAGCAAAGCTGGAGCACATCCTGACTGTAAGTGAGGAAGATGTTTTCTGCTTTGAGAAGGCATCATTTTTGTTGTGAGGAAGTGCTCTCCTACTGGCCTGGGTGGAATGCAGAAGGATTGCTCTATACCTACCAAGCCCAGCAACATGCCATGCTTTAACTTCACCACTCTGTGTTCTGTGGCACCACAGGGTAATCCTGATTTTTCACATGTGCTGTGAGTCTCCTGTGGGCCTGACCTTATTAGTGAAACAATTCAGATTTTCTGTGTCCTTCTTTTGCCATTTCTTACTCTTCCTGTGCTTTCCTTTCCCCCCTCAGCTGTTTTTATTCTTCCTTCCTCATACCTCTCTTAATGTAAAAAAGAAAGCACCAGTTTTCATAAATGTCCATGAAATCTGGTACAGAACTGTTGTCAGTTATGCATCGCTAAGTAGGAAAAGAAGTGGGAGCAGCCATTTGGAAATAATAGACTGAAAAATTCACCAAAGAAATTTTTTTAGGTTGCAGAAACTCATTAGAACTCAGTAAAATAGCATTACATCAGAAGGCCTAAGCAGTAGGCATTTTGCTTTCCTCATCTACAAATGGCGATGCTTTCTGACGTTTTTTCTGATTTTGGATATTTTACTGAACAAGAATGTGTCTGAAAATCGTAAAGGTCCTTTTGATGGCATCAGTGTTGTATGATGAGACAAGCAGTCAGAGAGACAAGACTTTTTCTGCTGATCTTTCAGTGCTTTCAATGAAGAAAGGGTATGCTCTAATTAATGGCACAAAAAGAAACCAAACTCTAATTTTTCATCTGTCTAGACTAGACAGACCTTTTCAAAAGGTAATGTAATTGTTCACAGGCATTCTATTTCTTTTCTTTTGTAGGAAAAAAACCCATTTTTTCTCTGCAAAGAATTTTAAGAATCGTTGTTTGGCTAAAATGTAACATACTTTCCCAATTTGCTAGACTCTGGGATCTGTAGAGTTGCTATTATGGCAAAGTTGGGTTTTTTTGTTTTGTTTTTTTCAATGTAACCCTATATTTCACTGATTGTGTTGTAAATTTTCTCATACTTAAGTATCCTATCGCAGCCTTCATACAACTTGTCTGTAAGGTGCACATAGTTCTCAGGGTCCTGTCCTAAAAATAGAAAGCTTGGATGAACCTAATTGATCATAGACTTGCTGTTGTTCATTATCTTAATTAGGCTAAGTAATTAAATCATTAAATGGTTGGCACTCATCCCCTGCTAAGAAACAGTAAAGCTTAGTGCTTTCTTGCTTGATCCCCTAAGACCTGCCATTTCAGTTCTTCATGCAGCTCTTCTTTTGTGGCAGTTGTGCTGTCAAGAGGCATGAAATCTGCACAGCAGTGGGAAGGGGTTAACATAGCCAGTTACTACTCTTTCAGGCAAACTGCATCTTTTGTGTGTCACCTCAGTGAAGAATGAGAGACAATACCAAGCTGACTGTAGCTAATTAATGCTGGATAATGAACCATGTAACTGAGTTCATTGTAGTGGTTGATTTCTCAGGCTTATATGACAAAGTTGGCAATTTTATTTCAAGCTAGATATCTAAGATACTACGAAAAATTTCTTCATCAAAAGGGCTATCAAGCACTGTAAGGCTATCCAGGGAAGTAGTTGAGTATATAAAAGATGTGTAGATGTGGTGCTTAGGATTTTAATTTGTGGTGGACTTGGCAGTGTTGGGTTAATTTTTGGACTCACTGTTCTTAGTGTCTTTTCCAACCCAAATGATTTTATGGTTCTGTCCTGGAAGCTTCTTGTAAATAAAGCAGTTCATGAGTGAGGAGACTTCTTGCTAAAATTCTAATGACTGTTCCATTAATCTGTGTCTGAATAGTCACAGTAACTTTTTTGCATTTCCTCAGGGATTTAGTTGTATATATTTTGGTTTGACGCTCACACTGGGGTTCATTTGGGAAATGAAATGGAAATGGAGAATTTCTTACATTTGTTTCCCTAAGTAACATATTTTAGCAAAACTGTGCATGAGATACTGTTTCAAGGATAGAGAAATGGGCTGACAGGAATCTCAGGAAGTTCGAGAAGGAGTAAAAAATGGCAAGCCCTGCACCTGGAGAGGAGCAACCCCTTGCACGCTGAAGTCTGACCAGCTGGGAGAACAGCTCAATAGAAAAAGTCAGAGGGGATCTGGTTGACCAGAAGTTGATGATAAATCAGTGGTGTGAGCTTGTGGCAAAGAAGCCTGGCCTGTTCCAGGGGTTAGGTGAGCATTCTCTGCTACTCAGCAATGGTAAGGTGGGTCTGGACTACCGGGTCCTGTGTTAGGCTTCTCAAAGAGAGACATGGACATGGTGGAGTGAGTCCATTGAAGGCCCACAAAGGCAGTGATGGTTTTGAAACATTGTTCATACACAGAGAAGCTGAGAGCAGGGGCTGTTTAGCCTGATAAGGGAAGGCTGAGTCAGATCTTGGCCATGAATATATAAATACCTGATGGTAGGAAGTGAAGATGTGGAAGCCACACTCTTTTCAGAGATGCGTAGTTGACAGCACAAGAGGCACATATGAATCTCTGTTACAATATAAAGTTTTAGTTATTGTTGTTATTACTACTGTTATTCCAGGACTGACTGAGCACTGGGGTAGGTTGTCAAGAGTGTTTGTGGACTCCATTCTTGGAGATATTTAAAAATGACCATAGCATGACTATAGTCAGGCTTCTGACTGATTTGGATTACGTACTTCAGGTGTGACTGCCAGCTTCTGTGAATCCATAGTTCTATGAAAATTGATAGTGTGCTCCCAATAATTTTGTTGTATTTGAACTGTTGACTTTGGAAGTAAAGTGTTATTAAGCCTACTAATTTTATGGAAACAGGTATAAGAATGTGATACCTTATATTATAAAAAATACTGTATTTTTTTAACACAAGAAAGAATTAGAGAAAAATTTGTAGCTTAATAACAATTAGATTTCTTTTACATAAAAAAATTAACATCACAATATTCATAATGGAAATCAAATCCAGAACTTGAAGGTGTTAACACAACTATATGCATAAGACAAAAAACAAGTAGGAGAGATAGATAACATCCAAAACTATAGTCTACCCTTTCAAATTCTACACATTGCAGTTTTAAGGCACTTCTAATATAACAAAGAACTGCATGATTGAGGTCTAAGAAACATAGTATTTATTTTGACTGAAGGAATTATCTCTCTTTTCCTAAATATACCTTCAACTGTGTATATAATAAATGTCTTTAAGAGTGTGGGTGGTATCCTGCACAATTTAAATCAGTTGGAAAATTCCTATTATAGAGTCCAGTCCTTACAACTTCATCTAAATTTACACTGTGTGAAGGACTTCATCAGAGTTAAAAAAAAAGGCGGTAAAAGCTACCGAGTCATCAGTTAAAAAGTAAGACTCTTGTGCATGCTCAGTACGTACCATTACTAACTTGTAACCAGGCTATTGAAACTCCATTTCATGAAAATCCCTACCATTTCAACAGTGCCTTTACTGTTTCACTTTCTCAAGTATCTGTGTTGTAAACCCATTGATTAAAAAGTTGGTATAATTTGCTACTTTAGTGAATTAAATACGTCATGAGTGCAGTGAAAAGAAATTGTGTAATGCACAGGACACTTTTTTTAGTTGCTTAGATTTCTTGTAATGGTGGGGGAAAAGTATTATATACAAGAATATATTTTTCTACTGAAGTCAGGCAAAACAAACTTTTCATTTCATACCAGGTTCATTTTAAATCTTGAATTGATTTTCAGCAATATGTTTGCATTTATTCTTTTACTTCCCTAAACTTATATTTAAGTTTGTGACACAAGAAAGAGCAATGTTTAAAGATGAGCGACTATACCTAATTATTTTAGCTGTACAGCATTGATTGTGTTGTAAAAATTGCTGAAAATGAGTTAAAGAAAACCATTATGGTTCTATTATTTATGTCTTTATGTATCAAGAAGTAGAACGTAATCAGCAGGACAAGGGAGGTGATTTTCACCTTCAGCGCTGTTCTTGTGAGACCCCTGGAGTATTTGTGTCCAACTCAGTGCTCCCCAGCGTAAGAATGTGGACCTGTTGGAGCAAGTTCAGAGGAGGGCCACAACAATGGTCAGATGGCTGCAACAACTCTCTTACAAAGACAGACAGTGTTGAATCTGTTCAGCCTGGGAAAGAGGAGGTTCCAGGGAGACCTTAGGCCTGCTTTCTAGTTCCTAAAGTGGGGCTACAGGAAGGCTGGAGAGGGAGTTTTTGCAAGGGCATGTAGTGAGAGGACAACAGAGGAGGGCTTTCAACTGAAAGAGGGTAGATTCAGGTTAGATCTTGCGAAGAAACTGTACTGTAAGGGTGGTGAGGCACTGGAACAGGTTGTCCAAAGATGATGTGATGTCTCATCCCTCCCCGTAAGCATTCAAGGCCAGGTTAGATGGCGCTTTGTGCAGTCTGGTCTGGTGGAAGGTATCTCTGCTTACACCAGAAGAGTTGGAAGCAGGTGATCTTTGAGGTCCCTTCCAACAAAGAACATGCTGTGATTCTATGTGGATATCAAATTTATATAAGTATTGATCATAAAACAGATTTTTCATCTGTTTGCTCTTGGATTGAATTGCTAGTTTTCAAAACTGAATGAGGAACCCCACAATGACTGAAGCTTTTCAATACAAGACAGTATCTGTCTCACTGGTTAGTAATAATAAAAGCACATCACAATACATCTTAGCCATTAACGGCTGACCTCTAGTGTGCAGTGAAGCCATGTAATTTAACAATTCCATTTGCGAAGAGACCCAGTAATTATAAGAAATGGAATTTAAATACAGCAGAATGATAGGAAACTGCTTAATGATGGTGAAAACAGTTATAAAACGGAAAAAAACCCCTTCTTTTGATCCTTCTGGGCTGGCTGTTTGACTGTGCCATAAAGAATTTGAAGGCTGATCACAAACAAATATGAATATCCGTGCTTTCTTTTTGTGTGCAGAATTCCACAGGTGAAAATAGTAGTATGCCACAAGAACGAAATTTTTCTCTTGCATTTAATTACTCATCAATAAAATGACACACACACCAATGAAAAAAGAAAAAGGTAAATCTAGGTAGTTTAGGCTTGTTGACAGATTGGGTAACAAAAGATTTGATGGCCTTGACTATTCCTTCTGCAGAAAATAGTAGTCCTGTCGTGTTCCCTAGAATACAAAACCGTCTTTGAATAGGAACTTAGGTTTAATGGTGCGAGGCTTTCAAATGATGATTGATCAGCTGCTGCTGCTACCTCAGACTATCTATTTAAAAACAAATGAGAAAAAAAAGGAAAAAACCCCATCAGATGCATTTTCCTGTTCATCTGATAATCTGATATAGAAATTGATACGTATCTAAGTACAAGAGAAAGTGTTTCTATAAAATTTTTGTAATTGCAAAAGAGAAAGTATGATCTGCAGTAGAATTCTGGATTCGAGTGAAGAGTAATTCTGGTAAATAAATCAATTTCAAGGCATAAGATAAACTCAAAGTCTCAGAAATGCATAGTGATAAGCAAATTGTCAAATTAAGTTAGAAATGCAAATTTAAGAAATGCATCTAAGATGAATATGAACAAATCAATATATGTGATACGTAGCACGTTTTTTTTGAAACATAATATACTGAGGCATATTTGCAAGGGTTGTGCATGTTAATTACTGTTGGCTATTAAGAAGGAAGCTCCAGTGTAGATCAGATACACTATTTAACACCCATTTATATACTAAAGAAGTGCTAAAATCGTATTTATAAGGTTAATATCTGTGCAATAGGTTCATAATTGAAGAACTTTTTACCTTAGGAATGACAAGGCTTGTGACAACTATAAAGACAGTTACTATTATAGTGGGTATGAATTTAATGCAGTTTTTATTTCTGTGGAAGCATGTAGATTATAAAAATGTTCTGATACTTTTTGTAGTTACAGTGATCTTACACATATATTTGGCATTAATTACTCTCCTACTATGCAATAGTGAAACTGTCTTTAATACAGCCAGATTTGTGTATGTGTTAGTAACAATAGAAATCACCAAATTTCATACAGGTTTATTTTCCAGCTTACCTCACAGAGTGACAGTCTCAGTAGAGATGTTATTGTAGAATAACTTTCTTCAAAGAGCATTTGAGTTATTTAATATTCAAAGTATGTGAAATCCGTTTTTTTGAAAAGCATTTCTTTTTCTCTAATATAAAGATGACTTATCTCACTAGTGGTTAGAAATCACTAAGTAAGATATATTTTCTGTTGCAAGACATAGACTTGTTATTCATGTGTTATCCTCCTGACATCCGCTTCAGTTACTTTTTCTATATAATAAAGAATGGGATTAAATGAATTGTAAATGAGGCATTGTGATTGAAATCTAATCTGAATGTTGAAAATATTTCAAAAAAGTATCGAGCAAATAAATACATAAATACATAAATAGCAACCTGTCTTTTAGTCACATCAAAGCATATACACTTCATATTGTTATCAAGTTTATTCAGATGTTTGATATGGCTTCTGCCATCACTCTGTGTTTATCCCTTGTTCTTCTTTTGTTGTGATTAGGATAAAACGTGTTAGAAATAGGTTCTTCTCCCTGCAAATATGTTCTAGCAATCTCCAAATGCAGCTATTCAGCATCTCTCTTCCAGATGCAGAGCTGTACGGGTAGGTTTCATAAAGAAACTGAGAGGTCCATTTAATGTATGTGTTAATATCATTTTAATTGTTAGACATGCATTGATTGAACTGTTGATTGGACATGAGATTATTATTCCATTCTGATGAATCAGTTAGTTCATAGAGATTCTGGAAGGCCCAAATCATGCACGAACATGGCAGAATAATATTTACAGATAATATTAGAGTCAGTGAACCTTTAGTAAGGTGAAATGAGACATACTACTTCTATGCTATTTATCAGCAACCTATTTTATATTTTAGGCATAAAGCAATAAAATTGGAAATAATAATGCAACTGGTAATATACAATACTAAATTTGCATAAAAAAGCAGCTTATAATTGTAATTATACAAAAATTCTTGGTAGGTGCCATCACTTATACAATACATACGATTTTATTTCATTAAATCAGTTGAACTACCATCAGGTCATGCAAATACTTCTAATAGTGGTATTAGTGTGACTTCTCTTAATAGCATTTCTCTTATTGCAGCCTGAAGCATAATTTTTTGTGATTCAATCACTTTGTCTTTTGCCTCTGTGCAAGTTCCCCCCTACCTTTACCGCACTGTCTCATGCCCTGAATACTCACATAAGTGATTTTGCCATATTGTAGAGTAGGTATGTCAGTGCTACAAGACATCACAGAAGGAAACAGAGGTCAACCAGTAACTCCAGATGATATAAGCATAATTTTCTTTCTGTTCTCCATCGTGTTTTGCTTCCTTGCTTTTGAGATATGACAGTAGTAACTGTCTTCACTTAGTTTATTTATCTTTGTGTTTCTGCCCTACAATGTGCTTTTGCACCAGTGACAGCTGGAGGAACAACCTTGGTCATTGTAGCTTGGATGGCTTCCCTACACTGATAGTGACATGCATTTCTTAGTTCTTTGGTTTTGGAGACTACATATTGCCATGTATTAAGAAAATTTTGCAGCTTGTGGATCAAGCTACTGTTCCTGTTCCTTTATGTTGAGCTGGGTTACCAATCTGCTAGAATCCTGTTGGTCAAGATCCTCTGAGATGTTAGCATTTAGCAGAGACATAAGGCTTATGTAGATAACCTGTAAAACAAATGCTCCTTTCTCAATGTCTTTTGTCAAGGCTGCTGTATCAATAGCTGATGAATATGAGCAAGTAAAATTTTTGCTATCTAGGGACACCTGTGTTGTAATAGCACTTTGAGTAGAACTACAGTAAATACATATATCTTAAGAAAAAAGAATAGTGGCCCTGAGAGAAATCAGGATTTATTCTATGAGTTGTATTTATCAAGTTCATGTGGGATTTTTAGATAAAGACAGCTAATTTACTTTACTGGAATACATGTTAGTTTCATTCTTCAAGAAACTATTTTTCTTTGTTTTTTCTTTTTTTCATTATTTGCACCTTTTTCTTTCACATTTTTTGAGGTGGGGTGAGTATCCACATCATAAGGTCTATATTTTTGTAAAATGTCTAATTCTTAAGTTTAGGGGATTTTGTGAGTGATACTGTAATATGGAATTTCTGTAAGTTTGTTAATCTGTAGTTAAAACTGCTTTATGAACATTTATTTGGTTTGAAATATCGGTGTGTTTTGTCTAAAAAATTAGGAGGAAAAGCATCCTGCTGTCAGCTAGTTTTTGTGGTTTTCTAGTATAAAATTTTGTCATACATTACCATACCATTTTCCAGGACACCGTAGTCAGAAGCAGCATAAAGCTGTGCTCACTACTATGTCTACTATGTAAACAAGCCAGGTAGCTGGGAATTGTTGATTGTATTTTGAATGAACTAATTTGTTCTTAGATGAATATTCAATTTTGTATCCAAGCCAGTCTTCTGTTCCATTATAGAATACAAATTATATTCTGGTGAGTTATTTCCAAGCACCATAGCACATTGGCTGGAGAAAATGGTATCACACGTAGTTTCTAACAATGGTTCTTATTTTTCACTTTACTACTCTAAGCAAATGGTTCTGGGGCCAAAATTGCAAAAAATGAAAATGTCATTAGGAATTGTTAGTGTACATACAAAGGAAGAATTAAAACTTTCATTTAAAAAGTATTTAAAGTTAGTCTTACCATATATCTTTATAATTGTCTTTATTAATTCTTTCACTTCTCAGTCATAGACTTAGTTATGTTTGGTTTTGGTTTTGCCTGTTTTTGATTTTTTTCTATCAGTTTAAAATATTTTTAAAATATCCGATATAAACTGCTCAAAGGACACAAAATGTTTTTTAACTCCTGCACTGTTCCTGAGCACGCATTAAAAAAAGCACATTGCTGGGTTTTTTCATCACAAAATGAATATTCTGCTCTTGAGATATAGAAAATTAGTGATGTTTTAGTAATTTTAAAGTTTAAATGTAGTGCATGACATTGGAAGTTTGTTAAGTGTATTATTAGTGTGATGCCTCCCTTGTTTGCTGTTTTTCTTTTTTTTTTCTGTAGTAAAACATGTGGGCATAGAGTTGTGTGTTTTACTATAATTCTGCTTTAAACCACTGTTAAAAATAAAATTACATTTGATAGGAAACTGTGGTACCAGGTTATTAACATATACTGACAATCATTCATACTTACCTTAAAAATACTTTTTACTTTCACAAGCATTTCCACTATGTTTTATTTTCTTCTAATACATGTTTTCTGTTGATGCAAGAATTTAAAGAGGGAATTTTCTAAAGGATATGGGAGGTGAGTGCCCTGTTCCCATAAATTTTACCAGAGACTGGGAGTTAAAAAATCCAATACAGATTGATCAAGTAAATTAAAATCCTGGACAAAACCAAGAGCTAACTATGAATTAGAATCAGTATCTGTTCTATTTGGGTTTCATACTCTGGTTTGACGTACTACATCTTTCCATTTAACATAGTCTTGAAAACGTAGGTGTTTTGGAAATGGAATCTCAAAAGGAATTCTATCAGATATTAAGGTGGATGTGGTGCATGTTATGCTGTAGAATGATATTTGCCTATTAAACATTAGAATAAATCTCTTACAGAGCTCTAAATCATTGAGCTTCATCTTGAATCAGTTTTTGAAATGACTCTTCATAATTCATATTATTTCTAATAGTTAGCCTACACCTACTTTTGTTCAGTTCATACCATGATTGTTACTTTAACCTTGTAGGCACAGCCAGTATAACATTAAAAAAGTAGGGGAAAACAAAAGGCGCTTTTTAGTTTTCTCTATCATTACATCTGCATAAACCCCCCTTAATTAGCACTATTGAAGGATTAATGGAAAGGAGAGTGGCAGCCACCCACCCAGAAACTCATTTGCCTTTAAAAAATTTTAATTTAGGTGTTGGTAGCTCTATTACAGTTCCTGATATTCCTGATGTTCTATCCTTCCACTTGTCCCTTCTCTCTGAAGCATTTTCGCATATTTATTCTTTTGTTAGTTAAGATGTGCTAAATCCTAAAGAAAATGTTTGCATGGGTCTAGTTGAAAGATGCCCAGAAGGGTCCTAAGGGATGAACAGCTATTTAAAGCAGTAAATAGATTATTGTCCTGAAAATGGTAAATTGAGGAGTTGGTTTCCTTTGAGAGTTAGCTGTAGTTTATCGCCAGTTGAGCTGTGCCTTATAATGGTGCTTATCATTTGAACAAACCTTCTTCTTCTTTTGTATTTATCCACTAGGCTCTTTGTTCTCCTTTCCAAAGCACTTATCAGTAGCAGTTAGCCTTTATTTTTATAGGCTTATTGAGTCTTCTCTGAAACATGGAATTGCTTTTTCTTACACTGGTACACTCTATCTCTACCTTTTCCGTGTGGAATGCATTTTTGTTGCACATGGATAACTGAAATCTCTATAAGCTTTAAGATGTAATATTGTCAAAAACTAGAATTTGTTTTTTTATATGTATCGTTCACATTAGTCCTTGTCCAACTCTATGAGGAAAGCATGCTCATATTCTTTCTAGAAACTTCTTTGAAACAGCTGCATTACTTTGGCTTTTCATAGTAATTCCCATGTATAATTAATATGTGTAGTATCCATCCTTTGCAGTAGTCTTTGAGCGCTTTACCTTGTACTTCTTACAGGGGATACTTCTCTTGTTTCAGATGTTTCAGTACTCCAGATCCAATTTCTTTAATGTGGTATTCAGATCGTTCTCTATAATGGCAACAACTTTCACCATAACAAAAGGCAATCCTGTTTAGCTTTTTATCACCATTAGCACGTTTCATTAGCTAATTCTATTTTCTGCAGCCAAGTGAATAATTAGAATTCTTAAGGTCCTGGAGCTGATCCTGCAAGAATAACGTTATAAATTCGACGTGGCTGTATAGTGGGTGTTATTTTCAGCTTAGCTGGGAATAGCGTGTTATGTATTTTATGTTTCTTACAATAATCACGGTTTGTTTTTATTCCAACTATTAATTTCCCATTTCATGATGCTTTATTAAAGAATACAGTATCTCAATACAAATAGACTAGTTTTATCTTTTTCCCCTGTGTCTAAAAAAATCGAATATTTTATAGAGGAAAGATAGTAGATTCCTTTACCATAGTAATTTTGATCAATCACTGTTTTGATTTATCCTGTTGTATATTTTCTTTTGTCTTTGTCTGTTATTTATTTCAAAACTCAGCAGTAGTTGGACTATGTTTATGTCTATACATAGACTATTAAATCATACAGTAACATGAAATATTCTTTCTTACTTGCCCTGACAGTTACATTAAGTAAAATTTTTAATTGATACTCAAATTCTCATGGCGGCAATATTGTGATAGTGGGGTTTATTATATATATAATCAATCATTCTTGGTATCACTGGGACATGATGTAATGTGGGAACAACTTTACCTTTTGCCATCTACTGAACCTCTATCAAGTATTTTTAATACACCAGATATTACAAACTAAGGCTTTTGGTCAGTAAGGAACTCTTGGCATGTCCTTAAAGAATGTGCTTAACTTTTTAACATGTAAATTCCAGCTATATATAATCTGTTGCCTAAATTCATATCTGACGGGTATTACTAAATTCAGTGAAATGAAAATATGCTTCATGTTAAATTCCTTTTTAAATGCAGTATAGCATTTATGCATATATCTGATGCAACAGCTGAAATTCTGTGAATAATCTCTAGAATTTACTAATGTTTGTCTAGTGCATGTAAAGTTTAGTCTAGCCTCTTCATTAATAGTACACACATGTAACTCTGAAGAGATTTTAGTGTCTTAGTTCAGTAATGGCTACTTAAAAAAAGGCCACTGTTGTCCAGATGCAGATAATGGTGCTGTTCAGAAATTTGAATATTTATATATAAAAGGAAAAGATGAAACTAATTATTTCCTTTTTATCTGGATTTTAATTTTGTGGACATGAAGTGAGCTTTAAATATTGGTAGTTTGTACTGTTATGCTCAGGTGTGGTGAGATAACCTTGGCTGGCTAATGGGTGCCTGTCCAGCTGCTCCATCGTTCTCCTTCTCAGGGGAAAAAATCAGTTCAGTCAGGCCGTGGAAGAAAAGTATCTGAGATATTTACCCAATTTGAAGTACTGACTATTTTTCTGAGATTTTAGAATCAGTGGCTGTTATCTGTCAATATAAAAATCTTAACCTTAAATTTAGTTTTAGTATTGCAGCATCATGTCTGTGACTGAAACTGCCATGCTACAGAACATGTACTCTGCAGAGAGAAAGGAAAGTGTTTCATAACAGTGGGTAACATGGCAAAATGGCTATTTGGATCACACAAAAGGTAGCTTTTACCAGGACAGGTGCCATTAAATTGCTACCCAGGAATAATTTTATTATGTGAAAGGTTCTAATTTTCCAGTGTGCTGCATCTCTGTCTTTTTCTCTCTCTCTTCTGTTGTTTTGTAGGTTGGTGAGCTTTTTTGAACACCTCTTACTTCCTGGTGATGCATAAGCTCAATTTTAAGAGTAGTAGATGTTCTTGGGATCTAGTCAGATTAGTATTGCAAAGTATATTTGTGTGTTTTACTGAACGTTTTGTGTACTTACTTAAGGAGATGTAATTGCAAAAAAAAATCCAAGACTATTTCATGCCGCCTAAAATATGTTCTCACATGTAATAGCCATTTCCTTCATATGAAAAATAATCAGAAAATAATTTGCATCAGTTGAGTTAATATTGTGTTACCCATGAACCATCAGTATATTCTTGTAGCATGGTGGGTCCAGTGGAGGGCTACAAAGATGATTAAGGGACTGGAGCATCTCTCTTACGAAGAAAGGCTGAGACAGTTGAGTCTGTTTATACTGGAGAAGAGATAACCGAGATGACATCTTCTCAATGTCTGTAATTACCTAAAGGAAGGGTGCCAAGAAGATGAAGCCAGGATCTGCTCAGTGGTATTGAGCAGTAGGACAAGAAGTAACGGGCAAAAACTGATGCACTGATGCACAGGAAGTTTCACCTGAACATGAAAATGAACTTATTTAATGTGCAGGTGGCCAGTCACTGGAACAGATTGCCCAGAGAGGCTGTGGAGTCTCCCTCACTGGAGGTACTCCAGAACCGTCTGGACACAATCCTGTGCAATGTGCTCTGGGATGACCCTGCCTGAGGTTTGATCGGGTGACCCCACCAAGTGATCCTTTCTAATCTTAGCCAGTCTCTGATACTGTGATTAGCTTTACTAACTTGCATTTTGATCTCCAACTTCAAGAATGATAAACTTTCAAGCCGTTATGTGTCATAGGACGTACTGCAACCTCATCAAGCAGTAGTCTTAACTTTATATTTAAACACTGTCTCTTTGTGACTTCCTTCTCTCATTTCTTCTTTGTAAGAAGACACTTAAAGGTGACATTCATAAAAATGTGTAGACTTAAGGATTTTCTGTGTATATTCCACAAGTCTAATGATAAAGGGGAATGGATTCTGAAAGCTACTTTGTGCAATTTTTTGGTAAGGTTCCAAATATTTTTGAGAAGTAAGGATCTGGGGAGCACTTTTTGCTAGATTATTACATGTTTAATAATTCTCATGCTGTGATTTAAATATATTTTAAAATTCCCTAAAAATAAAAATATTTTTCATTCTTCTCTAGAAATGTAAAACAGATGTAAAGAGCCATTATTACTCTTGTAAATATCATGCAATATTTTGGCAAATTTTTTTTTTTCCAAAAGAAATTCTGGAAGTCTGCCCCTTCTCTGTTGCCTTTATGTGTGTGTCTGTCTGTGTCTGTATAAATTTTTGCCTCAAAAACAAAACAAAAAAAAAAGGCATTTAGCTTTTACAAAAACTTGCAGAGCTTAAACCGGTCCCTGATTAGTAGAAATGTAACTTAATGCCCACTTCTGGTCTTTCTCTCTTGCTTCAAGTTCATGTCTGCTGTATATTCAGAGAAAGATTCCTGTATTAGAAGGTTAAATATTGCTTACAACTAGCTTCTGCTTCTTGATAAGAGGTTAAAAAAGTATTAATCAAAATATCTTAAGAATCAACTTCATATTTACTTTGTCCAAGTGATAGTCTCCTTAGTTTGGAATTTCACTGTTGTAGTAGCATTTTGGTTACCACTGAGTCTTTTAATGTAAACTTCATCATGCAGCCCTTGTTAGCCTTTCTTTATACCTATATGTAATCACTCCTTTGGACACTATAAAAAAAAAACAAATCAAACCAAATCAACATTCATGAATATTTCGTATTTGTAAGGCTCCTTCACATGAATGATAAAGGTTTTGACCTGATGATTTTGTGGAGAGCAGCTTGGTCTTTATTTATCTTCAAAGCCTTTCCTGTTCTGTCAAGGAATGTCTAAGAGGATGCAGATTATTAGGGTTAATAAAGAATTTTTAATGTAAATACTCTCTGTTTCCATATCATGACAAGAACCTTTTCCACCTTCTACTCATTCCATGTATTTTCATGTCTTTGTTTTATCATCGCAGCTTTAGAAACTTTTTGCCTTGTAAGTTTCAGTTATAAGTTCTATGTGCTTAGGCTGGTATCTTACTCAGTGCAGTGGAGATTGTTTTGGAGTATTTGAAATAAAGTAATTAAGTTGTTGAGGTCTTGAGGAGTAACTACTCATAGAGTTTACTTACAGTATACAAAATAGTTTTTTTCTTATTCAGAAACGTGCTTCTGTTGTTGAAAAATTGGTATTTATGGCAGTCTTAACACATGCACATTAACTGTCCACAGAAAAATTGTCTGAATGAAAGCCCTCTTAGTGAAGGATTTAAATGAAGTTGCATTTTATAAGGGCTCTTCACTCTCACCGCAGTTCCTGACCCTTGGATCAAAACACAACATAAAGTATGGTTTAAAATGTAAACTGTTCTTGTGAAGATCCTTTTTTATATAAACCAGAGAAAGACTTCCTAAAACAAGTATGAAAATTCTAGTCAAAGAAAAGCTTTTTAGCTAGTTGTGTTTCCTCCTCAAGGCATCACACTTCCTTATTGAAGTTACTTACATTTTAACACTGACTGTTCAACTCCAGTAGTGTTGCTGGTGCAATAAATAGTGTCATTTGGTGGAATGGAGAAACTCCATACTTCTAGAGAGCAGTTAATGTTTGCTAGGAAATGTCAGGTAAAGTTTTGGGGAATATAAGAGGAGCAGTACTTCTGTCATGAAAAGAACCCATGTGACTTTATATGATCAATTGCAGGGCAGCTGCAAAATTTCTACCACCCTTTTTAAAATGTCACACATGTGAGAAAATCACTGTAGTTCTAGCAGAGTGGTCACTAGTAACATAGTATGTTACTATGTGATTATGTAGTTATGTAAGTAACTAGGAGTGGTTGCTGTCTTATCTATGCCCTGCGTATGAATAACAGAACTTCTCATCCAGAAATCTTTATCATGAGCAATGGAGGATTAAATTAATTCTTAATTTTTCTTACTGAACTGGGACCTGGGAAGAACCAGCAGGAAAAGCTGTTATGTAATCTTTTCTTTTTCTTTGTCGTGCAGTCTGTATTAGATAGTGAACTCTTTCAGAGCCAGGCTTTTTAATCTCTTCTTAAAGAAGAAGGTGGGAAACACAAATTATTGGTGAAGGGCTTACGAATATCTTTTTGATGTGAAGGAGACAATTTAATATTTGCTGGTTTTAGGATCTGGGTAAACTACTTGAAAGCTTTTTGATGAGTTTCAGAGGGTCAGTTGGGTTAGATCTTCACATATATAAAGAGTATAAACGAAACGTAACAGAGAGTTCTGTCTATTTTTTATGTCAAGCATATGGACTGGCAACACTGATTAGACTTTAAGTAATTAATATATTCTGGAGACCGTGAACTGTTTTCCTCTCTATATATTTTTTAATAAATTATCACCTTCCCACCCTTTACTCGTAAGACACTAATTTTGCCATTTTATGTATCTGTATCTGTCTGTGTGTATGTATGTATGTATGTATGTGCATAGCAGACGTTTTGCAGTGGCAAGATAAGTGATGATTGCTACTGCTTGCTGTATCTGTGTGCTCTTCCCAGGGTCCAAGGTTAGAACTGGTTCAGTGAAACAGCCCTTCCTTTTAGCAAAGATTAAGACTTGTCTGGTAAGCATTTGTTCCGTTTGAAATCTGAAGAAGAAAATAGTGTCTGAAGAGTCATCCATAACTTTTTTATTCACCTTTATAACATCATCAGAAGGGTATGTTAGGCTTTGTTGGTAAGTCTGATGAGCTTTCCAGCAGGCAGTGTTGAGTGTGGCGAGATGGTAAGTTACCAGTACTTGGAGTTGCAGGATGGAGAAGGCTACTGCGCCTTGTGCCTCAGTGTGAGATATTGAGATGTTAAATAGCAGAATTTAAGTGGTGGTAGAGGAGATGGAGACTATCAGGTTGTCCCCATGTTGACTAACAGAGCCCTTAAATGCAACACAGGACTGACCTCACAGTCTGTCTGGGCCTGCAGTCTATATTGCTAACACTGACTGTGCCTTAAAAATAAATTAATGTGTTTATAGGAAGTGGAGTGTGACACTCTGTTGGATACTGTATCAAAAAGGCACAAAGATAATACTTCTTCTGGGTCTCATCATGAGAGTGTATATTGTTTGAATTACATTAAAAAACCCAAGATCCCTGAAACAGCTGCTGTGCTATTTAAGAAGTAATGACTATGTAGACTATATTTTTGAAGGGGAACATGAAGCTTGATTATTCTTTTGATGAAAATTACTGTGGGTAAACATAAGAACTAAACATGTTTTATCACTGTATTGATTACATTATGTGTTAGCTGAAATTTGATGTGAGAAGGTTTCCTGTTGCTTGGAAAAAAAAGATCAATTTTTTCCTTGAGAAATCTTGTCTGTTTGCATTACCTTCCATTTTTACTGGTTCTGATGTTTGCAGGTGATAATTAAGGCAGAGTCATATAAAACAAAAATTCTGACCAGAATAATAACATCTTGCTGTAAAGCATTGCTGCACTTTACTGATAAAACACTCTTCATATATGTATATAAAAAAAATTCTCTTAATTGTTGGAAGACAAGGTTCAGTCTTCCTACATAAGCAGCCCTGTTAGCTCCATGGCAGGGAAAACTCATTGCACTGTAAGAGTAAGAAAAAACTGATTAATTATTAATTAAATTCTTTTTTCAAAATACAAACACATTTCTCTTAGATGAGGATCTTTTCGTACCTTCTCTAAATGGATGTGTTTTTTGAGTTGTATTATTGAGAAGAGCTCTATTGAAATTTTTGAGTTGTGTATGGTTCTGTCTGTATGTGTGAGAGAGATTAAAACAAGAGGGAGAAAGAGATCTTGTACACAGTTGTGGTTGCATGTGGATTGCATATAAAGGTTGAGGGATTTTTGTGGGGAGGTGTACAGATTCTTACAAACTCCACTTACAAATTTCTTAGCCTTTTTTAAATTAAAGAAGCAGCCTGGTGAAGACATACAGAAGGTAAGAAAAAAAAAGCATCATTTGACTTCTTACTATGGTAATAGTGAAGTTTAATCAGAAAATAAAGACAGGGTTTGTTGGTAAAATAATAAAATACCATTTTCTAGCTAAATATGTAAAGTTTCACTGATGACCACTGTCAGTTCAAGAGTGCAATTATTTTTAACAGGTATTTTTCAAAAATTACATATATAGTATATGGAATTGTGTAATATTTTTGCATAAAGGAATTTAAGCCTAAAACTTAACAAAGAGTTGCACTATGGTTCATAAATAGTCTTTTACTTCTTGAATTTTGAACAGTGTGTGCTATTCCTAACAGAACCACAGCTCTATCATACCAGCTGTGGACAGTGATTAATGCAGTGAGCAAGGGAAGTATAGCATGCATGAAAGGAGAGCATAACAGGGACAAAGGCAGACACAATGATGATTGTAATGAAACTGGATTCCCATGAGGTGTAGCTTCATAATCTTAAATTTTCTATTTTTTTTTCCTTTTTAATTTAAAATTTAATTTTTGGTATTGACCATGACTGTTTTTCAGATAGTGTTATTTATTTTTAGATGGGTCAACTAGCTTACTTGAAAAAGCAGTGCACTATAGAGATTGTGGACAAAGGTTTAAAAGTAACAGTAGGTTCCACTTTTAAAGTGCTGTTCGAATTTTCATTTACTGGCATGAAGTATTACATACACAATGTTGATTCTGCTGGGCTCACGTGCTCATCATTAAAATCACATTTTTGATCATATCTTTTTCTTGTTTTTAATTCCGATGGGATGCTGAATTTCCTTCATTCCTACTTCATCTTGGGTGTTTTAAAGTAAAATACAAATAAGTGCTTCATTCAGAAGTGGTGAAAGCTAATTCCTGTTACCAGGCAGTAATAAAGGAATGTTAGCATGAATCAATATGAATTAACATTTTCAGAGAAATCATGTTATTCTCTGTAGCATGAAAGCGTGGGTTTTTTTCAGTAGAAATTACAACTGTGAATACTCCCAACAGAAATGTTCAGTAGTAAGAAGTCACTGAGTGTTTCTATTTGAATCTATATTCTCACTGAGTCTTTATTTTGAGTAAATTTATTATTTCTTCTATCCATTGGTGAAAAATGTGAAATTAAAATAAATTAAAAAAAAAACACCCCAAGAAATCAACCAAACAAATCCCCTAAGCCACAAATAAAAAACCCACTAGTGATGGGAATGGGTTGAATCAAGACATTCTACAGGAAATAAGTGGTGAAGGTACTGCATTAAAATGGTGCACCAAAACTAAGGTAACCAATATGTTTTTACTTGAACTACAGTTAATTTGATTGTACCAGAGTTGGGAAAAACCTAAAAATGTATTTGGCATAGTAAGCGTATTTCTTCTTCTGAAGGTAAATAAAGATTGACTCTCTTACTACATTTTATCATAAATCAAATTTACTTGCTAAATAAGGTATTTGGACTGGATGATCAGTGATTGGACTGGATGATCTTAAGCATGTCTCCCAACCTTGGTGATTCTGTGGTGAGTTTCACTGTTGAAACACTGTGCTGGAGCCTTTAGAAATCCTATCTGAACCTTTTTGTAGCACAAAACTTTCTATCAGATAACCTGCACAGCTACAGACAGTGGTTAGGAGGTGTAGGTTTTGGCTAAAAATGTGATGATGCATAGACATACACCTTTATTCCCCCAGTACTCAACCAAAGTTTACCTTCTGAAAGGAAATTGTTTCTTTTTTCATTTCAACTCCTTTAAATGTGCGTCAAACTTCCAAAAGTAATTTTTGTTTAAGACTGTCAAGCATGATGTTTTGTTCCTGAAGTCTACCAGCATAGAAAATTAATTTTACCTGTGTGTTCTTTATTACATCATGGTGACTGCTACTGTCATTATGTTATGGTGATGTTACTGATCCTTCTGACTGAAATGTGGTATTTCAAGCTTAGATTATTTCAGTGCCTTAAGAAGGTGTTCTGCAATAATTGGTGCCAGTTACATTATAGTTCACCTCTGGTTGTATTGGTGTCAGAAATGGCTAATGAAGATATTTAGTTTATTCACAGAAATAAATTCTATTAAGTGACATACTAAAATGACCCAGTGATTTTATAGAAGTAATTGTCAGTAGCTATGAGACATTTGTAATGTTCAGTTCCTACTTGTGTGGCTGGATTTGTATTTATCATCTAGAGAAAGGACACACTGTCATTGTCTGTGCATGCCAATGCTTGTGTAGCTCAGCAAGTCTCAGACTAGTTATTCTGCCTTTATGTTAAAATGTACTTTATAATAAATAATTTTATAATTTATTTTATAATATATTTATTTTATATATGTATATTGGAATGTCTATAGATAGTGTAAATAGAACATAGTATTTCAAAATTCAGTAACTTAAGTGTTTCAATTGCGGAGTTGCCTCCTGTGTGCTTCTTTTTTTTTCTTTATTTTTTTCCTTTTCATTAGATACTAATAATTTTCCAAAGTGCAAAAAGTGTGTCTAATGACCATCAACTGGAAAAAAAATGAAATTGTCTTTTATCTATTTCACTTAGACACTTGCATATCTTCATTGAGAATTAGTTTTGTTTATTAATGGGTGGTAACAGTAGTGAAGTTTTATGTCCAGGATAACGGTGAATTCAATACAGCTGAAGTTGAGCAGCCTTCCATCTCTCTGTAATAGAAACTCTCCACTCCTTAAAGTGGGGTTTGTCATATGTCTCAACTGTAGAAATGAAATGGGAAACAACATGATGATGGTACACATTTTAAACTAGGTTTTGTCCTTCTTCAAGTAGGTATTGTTTTCTCATCTCTAGATGTACGGCACGTAAGAGTGACCCAAGGGAGCCAAACCTTTTACGTGTTTTAATAAGCTAAGTGCTATTATAAAAGAACTATTAATGGTTTTATTGTAAGTTTAATTGGATATTAGGAAATACCATCTCTAAATTATACATGGCTTACAGGCTTATTACAAGTTTGGTTTCACAAGCACAGGATTGGAATAGTTTTAGGTTCACAACAGTAGTTGTAGGATCTACATTTTTCCTAATTTCTGCGTAGCATTTACTCACATTTTGAAACACACATGCTTAACTCTGACACATACAGCAGACTGTCATTTTCCCATGAAGCAATAAGCTCTGCAGCTTTAAGTAAATGCAGATGAGGGGTAGCACAGCACAGGTCATAACTGAAGCCAGAGCATGGCTTCATGTCTTAAGGATTATGGTTAATGGGCAATTTTCAGCTTCCTTGGTAATCATGGTGATTTGGGGCAGAATTATCTAAGTAGAGGAGCTGGTGTTCGTAATGTGGAATTGCATCGTGCACAGACACACTACAGTTGGTGAAGCCATGTAAAGAGAAAGGTACTGATATGACTAAAGTCAGGGGTTCAGAGTCTAGACCCTTACACACATTTGCATTGCTGATACTTTCTGTCAGAAATACGTATTTTGCATGATGCTTACAATTATTTATTTTTGCAGTGATTAAGTGGTCAAAAGTTCTGGATGGAGCTATGTAGTACCTATATTTCAGTGTGTATCAGATTCTGCTGATCTTGGGTTAAAAAGAAATACTAATGTATCACAACTTTTTTTTTAATCTATGTTTATTGGGCACATGAACAGTTTTTCATTGTAGTATTCCTTTTATGATACCACCAAACAAGTACTGACAGAAAAGAAAACAATTATTTTCCATCCATATGAAATAAGGCTAGAGGTTTTATAATTGTTGCTACACATAAGGGGAATGGTTTCTGCCTCTACATTTGATGAAAGGTGATGTGAAAAATGAAAGTATTTGGTTTCACTCTGTGTTATTTTAGAAGTTGTTATGTTCAAAAAATATGTTTATTATTGCTATTTCCCATCTTCTAAAAACTAAAAATTATTAAAGTCACAGAACGGCTGGTGAACATGAGGCTTTCTGTACTATTTTTCATGTTCAGTGAAAATCACTTAGATTTCTGAATAAAACCCATATCTCAAATGCAGGCCTTCTATTAAGTTAAGTGAATTGGAACTGAGGTATTATGCAAACATAGAAGTTCTTCTTTGAAAAAGTTTCCTAATAAATTAATTGTGACATAACAAATTCGGGTACTGTAAATTGTGACGTGTTAAATTTCCTTGGTCGTCACAGAAGTTGCATTTGAATTCCTAATTTAAGGATCTAAAAGCTCTTTGCGTTTTGATAAATTTTGAAATAAACCCCCCAATAAATATTTTGTATCAGTAGCAGAGCCCCTAGTATAACACAAAACTGCAGCTGAGGAACAATGTTTAATTGATTGTTGTGTAGATTTTTATTTTTTTAATGGGATTTATCAATTAATTGAAGTTTAAGGGGGTTTTTGTCTCTATTAAATACATAGTTTTTTCACTTTGTAATAAGATACACTTCAGTTAGAATGTTTTGAACAGGATTATAGTGAATATTAGTTTAAGTGACTGAACTGAAAATAGAAGGTGAGGTTACAAAACTGGATGTCAGGAAAAAAAATCAAATATCTCTGAAATTTTGATTTTTGCCACTGAAATATGCTGAACACCCGTATGTAATGCTAAATCCTTTTTTGGGAATTAGTGTGCAACTCAGATTAGTTTTCGCTGTAATTATGGCTCTGGTGACAGATGATGAAAAGTTTAATGAAAAGTCAATTACATAAACTACTTGAATCTCATGGAGCTTAATTATAGGGTCCACATTCTAATAAAATTATTTTTCAAGCTTCATTGAAAGGACCTCAGTAAAACCATAAAACCTACAAGTAACTTCATAATGAAAGACTTACTTCAAAGGTTTGTGTAATGATACATTTACCAGCTGTGTGAAATTACAAGAACCGAAATGAGAGACACAGAAGGAAGATGTGCTACAAACTTGTTTCCTTCAGAGACTGTTAGAAGGAAGTGATTCTGTTGAAAGCACAGCTAAAAGTAAGAAACAGTTTATATGGATTTGCAAAGTTTTTTGGCCTTCTTTAAAGGCTGTGCAATCTTAAATAGAAAGAGGATAATTTCAAACAATGTTTAATTTGCCTAGTTAGAATGATCTAATCTAACCTATTATTATATAAATTAACATAAATATAAATTAATAATCATCATAGGAATGTAATAAAATTATTATTATTACCACTACTATTGATTTATTAATAACTGCCTTGAGATGAGATGATTTCTAGTGTCTGTAGCTGACTGTGCTTAGTAGAAATTGTGCTAGGTTTTAGCTTTTTGGAAATCAATTCCTTCCATGTGGGAGAAAAAGTGAAATGTACTTGGAAAAGTTAAATGGTAATTCTGGAATGGTGTGTGCTCTTTCATCAACAGAAAAATACAAATGCTACATATTGCTGGGTTTTACAAGTTATATCCTAAGCTTCATTTTATGGAGGAAGTACTAGTAGAGGAGAGTAGAAAGGTAATTTCTAATGGCTTATACTACAAGTTATAAAAGTGTAAATGTATAATGTCTTAATGGAAAGTATTTTACATAGTTTAACATTTGCTTCAGTTTTTATTGCTGAACTAATGACCAAGAGGTCTGTGAAAACATGACTTTTAACTTCTTTTGAAGGTGAAAAACAGGTGACTGTATTGCAATGAATTGCCTTCCCCGTTGATGAGGTGTCAGGCTGATCCTTCTTCATTCTTTCTGGTTATGTTAAGTATCTGGCTGTGGTAGAAGAAAGACCATGCGAAAAGGCTTGTTATTGAGAGACCGACTAATACAGGCTATGCCTGGGCAAGGCTTCTGTGTCTGACATCTATCCCTTACTTGAAGTTATGAGTAGGTATCCGAGACTGATGTGCATCCTGCCCATTGTATTTTATAGCTTGAAGTTTGTGCTTTGTCTCTTGCTGGAGCCGAACAGGTGACAAAGGCATGCAGGCTGTTGACTGTACAGCAGATGAATCTTAAATAAAAAACCCAATATAGTATTTTAGTTCTATATTTGAGATGGAACATTTTGACTAAGACTTACATAAAAAAAAGAAAGCCATCAGACTTTCATTGTCCACTGTGAATGTCAATGAAAATTATGTCCATTGGTGTTGTCTCGCATTGTTTTCAAATGTGTAGCAGTGAACTGGAATAGCTGTTGAAATACTTTCTGTTAGACACTATATTACTGTTGTATTAATAGTAAAGGGAAAAAAGGGAACTTGTCACCTGTAGCTCTGTCTGGTGTATTCTCACTGTTACAGCCTCAAATTAGTGGAAAGAGATAAGAATGTAACAAGTAAAAGCAAACGATGTGAGTGGGTCATTTGCCTGGCTTGGCTAGCTGATTACATAGGTCTCATCTCTGTTGCTCACAGTGTGTGGAAAGTTTCCATTATAAATTTTTATTTATGTCATAGAGTTAAGTAGAGACCATCATTCCTTTGAGAACACAGAATGAAAAGGATGACACTTTAAAAAAAAAGAAAAAGGGAAAAAAAAAAAGAGGTGTGTATGTCAGTTTATAGAAATGATTATTCCAGAAAGCATGTTTTTGGATACTACAATATGAGTATAAAAGTGCTAACAGTGGAATGAATTTGAAGCTAAATGGTTTATCAGGTAGTTTCAAGAAACCCCCAGTTTTTAATTACCATTTAATATTAAAAAAGGTGATCCTAAGGAAATACACTGGAACTGTTGAAAGTAGTAAGGAATAGTTAATGGCAAGATACAGAAGTGGTAAGATGATCAGCAAAATATGTATGATTTAGGAACAAGACAAAATGAGAAGCAAGAGCTCAGGACTGTTAAAGAGGCACAGCCTCGGTTGACATAGTAGGATAATAACAGAATGGAGAAACCAAAGGGAAGAAAAGTGGTGAAAACTTTTTTTTCATAGTCTGAAAATAAACCCAGGTTTCATAAGATTGAGGATTTCTTTTCTTTACAATAAATAGTCTATAAACAGAGTGGAATAATGGTTGGGTGCATTCTCCTTTCAGGTAGGCATACTAACTATAGTGACTATAAACTGCACTATGCTGCTGCTGGTTCTGCACATTACCAAAACTATGTGAATGACTTGGAATTAGTAGAAATATATATTATGCTGTAGAGCTCCTTTTTCTAATAGGAAAAAAAAAAGGAAACCAAAGAAACACACCTTTGTGAAGGTTTCTGTGTTTTCTGTGTTTGCACGTAGTAGGAAATGATAGAATCAAAGGTATTATCACAACTTCCCATTTTCTCCTTAATAGTGCAAGATAGTATAATTACACTGAGTAATAAATGGAAAAACTTAAGGTCCACTACCATTGCAGCCTGTGTATTTATGAGGCTCTTTGAAACACAAAGGCTTGATGAAGTGTTATGAAGAATTGCAAACAATACATATGGAGATTTCTTACATAGAGACACATAGGTATGCACTTCACATCTCTTCAAGGGAATACTTCCACTATAGGCTGTGAGAACTTCCATTTTGGTGTAAATTTTGTGTGCTGTAGGATCAGATCTATGCTCACTGAATATGTAAAAGATGATACGATTCCTTCATTCTTGCAAACCAGCTCTGCCCTCTCTCCTGTATCTTACCATCCAAAAAGGCTGAACTCAACATTAACAGTGCTGATATTTGAAATGGTTATATCTCTTTCTCTTCTCTTGGTAGTTACTTCATTGTGAATAAAATTCTAAAAATTAATTATAAATAAGAGTAATTAAAACTAATTAGCATATAAAACTAATGAAATAAGAAGCAAGATTAGGATGAATAGATACCTGTTTTCTACTTGCTGAAATGCACATACTTCTGCAATAAAATTCCAGAATTCCTCTCCTCTCTCTGGTGAACAGTGACAGGACCTGAAGGAACAGCATGGAGCTGTGTCAGGGAGATTTAGGCTGGATGTTAAGAAAAGGTTCTTCACCCAGAGGGTGGCCAGGCACTGGAACAGGCTCTCCAGGGAAGTGATCACAGCACCAAGCCTGCCTGAGTTCAAGGAGTGTTTGGACAATACTTTCAGGCACATGGTATGACTATTGGGACTGTCCTGTGTGGAGCCACAATTGGACTTGATGATTTTTGTGACTCCCTTCCAGCCAGGGTTTTCTGTGATTCTGCGGAAAGAATACTGTGTTCTTATTTGCCAAGCAAAACTAATATTCAGTCTTGAATTTTAGTAAATTAAATGCTTTTGAAACAATTTTTATCAAAAAACATTACTTTTTAAAGTTAGATATGCAAAATTCCAATTAAGCATGGTATGAGTCAGTTCATTTGAAAAAGGCTTTTTTTTTGTCTCATGGGAAGCTAGGTAAAACCTCAAATGTAAGAACTTTCATGACTCACGTTTGTTTACTAACTTTCTATGCAGTGTAGTATGAACGTGTTAGTTCATAACCTATGGAATGTATACTATATTCTCTCTTTGTGTGTGTGTGATGGTAACTGCTAGCTAACTAGTAAGATTTGGTTACAGTTGCTTGATATGGTAGAATTTTGCTAGAGCAGAGGTATGAATAGCAGGTTTATAGCTGTCCATTGAACTTTGATGCAGTCAGAGATTGATGTAGTGCAAAAAGGAGCTAAGCTGACAAACTTCTGTTATTGTTGGAAGTGGTGTAACTAATAACCTGATTACAGTGCTGTGCATGTGTGCTACTCAACCCGAATCTAAAAGTAATGGACCAAATCTTCAATTTCTGTGAATTTGAGGTCACTGTAACTACTGAGTATTGATCAGCTTACAATATTGAAAAAATTAGGCTGCTCATTTAAGATATCAGTTTGTCTATACATCGTATGTTATTTCCTCATTTTCAAGAAAGAGGAAATATTTTACATAATTAGAGACATGTCTTGGGTAAAAACCTCTTGAATGAAACATAGTATCAATTCATGACGTAGGTGATTTTCTAGTTAAATGGAAAAATATTTTCAGAACAGTCAGTCTTTGAACGATCTTTTTCAGAAATGTATTTGTGTCAGAAACCTCATCAAATTTTGATACCAATATGCCAGTTCAGAAAAAAAAAGGTGTTCTTACAAAATCTCTACGTGTGAAATTGTGTAAATGTAAATGTGCATTTGTGTTCACACTGCCGTATCTTGCATAACCTTAATTTTGTGAGCATAACTGTAAAGACTGTTAGAGAATTCTATAGGTGTTTGTCCAGTACTAGTACTGCAGTTAGACACTGTCATAGAAAGTCAGGCAATATGGTCAAAAGGCTGGCCCTGTTTAGGAATGCTAGACAGAAGGATCTCTTTGGCACCAGAATTTCACCTGTTGTGATCTACAGTAAAGTTTAGTGTGTTGTGTACATCATTTCAAGAATCTAATACCTTTGCTCTTGGAAAAGCACTTAAAAATGGAAAGGCAAATTCATTACAAGTTTAATTATCTGCATGAAATATCCTGGGTGAGATTTCTTTCACTACTTTCTGTGTTAAGTTTCCATATCATTCGCTTAAGTACTCAGTTCTGTGGTATTCCTTTTACATGTTCATCTTATCTTGGGAGCAAGATAGCTGCTCCTAGAAGTAAATGTCTGAATATTGGAGGTAACTGTGAAGCTGTTCTTTGTTCAGTCACACAAAAGTGTACATACCTGCATAATTTTCATTTCCTTTTTGTTTCTTTCAGAAAGGAGGTTGATTTAGTCAGTCCTTAAAGGTCTGAATTTGGGGAGAAGCATGAATATTTTCTGATAACACTTATGCAGACAATTGGATCTGGTTCCACAGTGCCAGATCCAATATTCTGTTTCCAAGTTTGGCAAATTACAGTTGCTTGGTCGCAGCAATCCCACCTTTTAAGAGTGTAGTGCTCTAGTCATTGGACTAATGTCATACTCCTTGCTATGGTGCGGAGGAATCACCTCTAAACCAGATAAGAAAGAAATGGATGGTGTGGTGGAAATATTCACTGGGACATGATCAGAAAACTTAAGAAATATGTCCTGTCTTCAATCAGAAAGTACTTAAATTCACAGATCTGAGAGAGCAGGGATGGCTGAAGATGTGAATTGGATAAAGAACTCAGTTCCACATAATATACAAAGAAAACATGCTGATGGTTTGTGAAAGAAATTTGACATTCAAGTGTTACAGAAGATTTGAACTTGGAGGTCACAAATATGGAAAGACTTACACATTTATGCATAATCTCATTTTAATAGTGACAAAACAAATATCTTTGTAACGGATTGTTGCAGAATCAAGGGAGCTCAGTGTGTGTAATGCAGTATGGATTGGTATGGGGAGGGGGTTGTGAGGAATTATAATTTGAAAAGTTTTATGGTTTCATAGTTTTGTCAGTTCTCAAGTTGGTATACTTAATTACGACTTTATAGATGTGCTTTGGCAACTTGAACCTTAAGGCAGACAGTGTCGCCTGATTGTCTGAGTCCCAATCCCTGTGCAAGGCCCCATGTAGATACTTTGGTGCCTGCTTGAGAGATCTGTGGCTCAGTTATTGGAATGTCTTACCTAAATTAAAAGTGGCTAGAACAAGTGTATGTGACTGTAATTACGAGATTGACTGCACTGGGGGTAAACTCAGAAGGTGAGGGATGCTTTTGACACGATTTAAGTTATTGGGTTCTGGTGCTAGAGTTACGCACGTGTGTAGGTTAGATTTATGCACTTGGAAGCAAAGACATTCTTTGATTTTTTTTTTTTTTTGGCTTAGTAAGTCATGGTATCAGCCTTATAAGTTTTGAGTTTTTAACAGTAGTTCTTAACTATGGAAGTTGAAAGTTGCCTTTCTAAAATTAAGCTGCCTCAGTTTTTCCTTATATTCATTTTTTCTGAATTTATAACATAAAATAATTTAGTAAGACTCTGGTCCTATATACCACTATATAGCTCTTTGTTACTAAGAAAGGACAGTTGCAAACATCATATTACCTCTGTCCTAGTAGCAGAGAAAAACTGCACAGACGCTATTGCATTTGATAAGTAAGAACTTCAGAATAAACAGAAAACACAGGCTTAGTTTATAATGTTTCTGGCTTCTAATACCACATAGAATGTCACATCTTTGGTTTCCTTGATCAGCAGAGACTCCTGTATTGGGAAGAGTGAGAACTGTGCTTCTTTTCACTCTGCCCAGTGTATATATTACTGTATACCCATGCAGAGCTAACTAAATAATCACAACAAAAGATCTTTTTTGAATGGTAGTGTTATGCTATAGGCGTGTCCATATCAACATGCCGTACTGCTGTCTATTGAGAAGGGACAAGACACGTCAGGATTTAAACTTTTTATTCTTAATCATTAAATGTGTTGCTGGAGTTAAGGCCAAGCACACAAAAAAATTCATCTGGTACTTCAGCTGGCTGATTTCCGTCTTTGTCAGTAAAAAGTTTATATTGATTCTTCTCCACACCTCCCTTTTGTTTTGGTACCCTTTATTGCCTTATATTGTATTTGTATTCTTATTACTATTATTATTGCAGGGAGAAGTTAGAAAAAGGGAAACAAAAACTTCAAAGAGTTGGTTTATTTGGGTTTTTTTTGAGTTTTTGAAAGCTGTCTATTTTTTAAAATGGATTTGTTTTAGAAGAGTCTAACATCAAAGTCTAACTTCTCAATATTTACTGCTGACTCTAATTAGAATTTTTTCCAGTTGTGTATGCCAGCTTTTAACACAGTAATATGCCAAATTATTGAACAACCAGAAGCTGCATTTCTAAAGGCATTCATTGAAGGAACAATACATGTAGTAATTGATTTTTGTGATTTATGAACAAAACAGTAATTCATTCAAGAAGTTTTACTACTATTTTATGCAGGGCATTGCATGTTAAGAAACATAAAGATAACTTTTATACATACTAAAACTAAAGCTTTCAAACATTTTTAATTTTTTCATAAATGTATGTGACTGGCTGGTGATATATTGATATCTTAAGATATTATTTTTACTGAGTTTCTACTTTAGTAGACCTGAAAATCATCTTAGTTTGGGTTATCCCTCTGCTTTGTTTTACCATTTATTTCTACTTCTCTTTTGTTTTTCTTTTTTTTTTTTTGGCTTGTTTCTTATCCCTGTCTTTCTGCAACCACTTCGTCTTGTGTTTGGATATTTGAGGCCAGCTATTTTGTGTTCTGTTTGGTGACCTGCCATAGTCTTTGTATTCTCAGCTTTAGCAGTCTAACCTCATATGAATTTGTGTCAGTAGTTTCAGTTTAGTTGTGAGAAATTTATTTCTGGTTGTCTTTATATATTCAGAAGGAAAAAAGAATCAGGGAAAAATCAAAAAGTTTTGCAACAATTCAGACTTTACTTTTACATTCTTTTTGTAGCTTTGATAATGCAGTGCAATATCAATTGTAGGCATTTTCTACATTTTGAATATGCCATTGAGATTCAGACATACAGAAATTTGAATTCATAGACAGCAAACCCAGGTTCTCAGTTCACTTCAGGAAACAGTCCGCCATTATCAACAATACTTTCAAGACGTTGCTGATGCCTGATACAGAAAATGCAGTTTCCTAAATCTCTATTTTCTGAACATGCGTATCACTTAGATCTAAACCTGTCTATATTTTCTGTTATCTAAATGAATATTTGAAGTGAATATTGTAATTAACATGGCTGCTTAATTAAAGCATTCCATTCTATTATTTAAATGGACACACAAAATATTAATTATATACTCTGAATTTTAATTATGATGCAGTGTGATATATTTTGCAGAAATAATTTCTTAACATTTCATAGAAGATAACACTGAGAACACACCTCTCAGTGTCAAAATGAGCAGTTCTTACTCAGTACACTTGTGCAATGTAAGCTCATTTCCTTAGAGAAGAGACTGTTAATTAAACAAACATTTTTCAATACTGATATGCAGAGGACTGCAATTTTCAAAGACTAGTAAGTTTTCTAAATAGGTACCAGTTTTCACTGACTCTCTAGATTTAGATTTGGGTGTGGTTGGTTTGGTTTTTTTTGTTTCCTTTGCTCTGATAAAAATGTCACCCATGTTTTAAGTAGTTAGGATTTAACTGGAACATTTCATTCTATGCATGAGCACAAATCCCTACACAAATTTTGTAAATATAGTGACAGTAACCACTGTAATACTCCTCCCTATGTTTTGCAACAGAATCTAAGTAGCATAATCCTGAAAGTAAGTAAATTGAGACATGGAGGTTAAGTAATTTGCCTGAAGCTAAACAGCAAGCAATTAACAGAGATGGGATTAGAATTACAAAGTTTTGGCTCTCAGCCCTCTCTTTTGTCCAGCAGCCAGCTGCCACTTTCAGTGCTTTTGGCTTTCAATTTTATTTTTTGAGTCTAAACTTCAGTGAATTTTGGTTTTTTCTCACAACTTAAATAGGACCTGAAAAGGAAACCTGACCTGACTAGGGCTGATACTGTTCTTTTTGTGTTTGTAATAATTGTAAAGAACATATTTGCTGGTGAAAGAAAAATGTAGAGTGAAATCTTTATTGATATTTATACTTTTGTAATCTTTTCTCTTAAAGATAAGCATGAGTTGTGCTTCCCAGTTATGGTGGAGATTTCAGACTGAGAATCTCTATGACAGGGCAAATACTTTTTTTTTTAAATTTATTTTTAGTTAGAAAGCTTCAGTGTGTTCTACAAAATTCTTATGTCCCTTGACTATCAGTTACGTGTAGTGTTATGATTTCTTGCTTAAAAACAAAAAAAGAATAAATTTATGTTATAGACAGAAGAATGGAAGGTATTAGTGAGATATAGGTGAGATAGGTATGTCACAGCACTGTGGGCCAGAATTGTCTACATAGATATATTTTTAACCACTGAAAATTATATGAAAATCACTAAAGTAACATGACTAATTATGCAAGATGCTTGCAAAGCCAGGGCAATGCTACACCAACATACATGGTATCAAATAATTGTACTCTACAGTGATTTTAGGTAATAGATGGCAGATGTATCAAGTGCTATTAAATATCAGAATTAAAACAGAAATAAACCTGGAGTAATTAAAGGTTTACCTTTATGTTATATTAGAGGTTTACCTTTAGGTTATATGTTTCTTTTGGTTATGTTTCTCCTATTCAATCAAATTTTAGATCTGCTAGCAACTTTGTTGTGCATACCTTTATACAAGGTTTTAGTTTTCACATTCTTGCATGTATTATATATATTGTGCTTCAGATTTATGTTGGCATAACTTCATTGGAGAGAAGCTAGAGGAATTTACCTCCTCTAGAAGTTCATAGAGCAGATGTAGTTTTAACTACAAAACTACACTTTATATGTAGTTGGGGTTTTTGCATTTTTGTAGTGCATTATCCTTACTGACAGTAAAATCTGACTGGTATTCACAGCAGGACCTATGCACAGGAGGAAACCTGTGTGGTACTGAAAACAAAAATACAGCCAGTGTAAATACATTCTAATAAGTGCTTATATGTCTGCATAGCCACATCCCAGAGCACGCTACTTGTGCTGTGTTAACCATACTGATGTATCGTAAGTGACTTGTAGGCAAAGAACTGGGACAATGCACTGGGGCCTTTAGTCACTGTATCTTTTTTAATATCTGTAAACAGTTTTCTGACCTAGTTTGTGGATGTCTGCTTTGCATCATCTTACGGGCCATGCTGACCTCTTTCATGGTACAGCTGAAGGTGGGCTGCACTGTATGTACAAAGCATTGCTGATAAGAGCAGTATCTGTTCAGTCTATGTGGCTGGATATTTAATGTAGATTTCATGTGTAATTTATTATTGTTTAAGTAAATGATAAATATTGTTTTTTAACTAATGGAAGAATTACCAAGATTTAGGATGAAGTAATTCTAACTAGTAAGAAGGAAAGAAAGATGAGTCTCTGTTAGGCTAACTAATAGGGGTTTTGTAATCGTTATTTAATAGCAGCATTAATTATATAGTATTTTCTTCCTTTTTTTTTTAACCACTTTGGCTCAATAAATTACGCTAATGGCAAATCATGTAATCTTTTAGTGCCGTTTTGCAAATAGCAAACCCCTTAATGCCCCATACTGTATGTGTTCATATGGACTGTAAGATTTCATCAGACACACGCACACTTCTGCTTGAATAGGAGTTACGAGAATTTACTTACACGGATGCCCTGTCAGGCATTAGTATGTAGAGTCAGTATTATCACTAGATAAGTGATTTTACTTTCACAGTTGCTAATCAGCAGTTTACCTGTGTCTCAATGGCCAAGTACATATTTTGTTGTGTTTAAATAAATAAAAAATGAGTGGGAGTTTCACTTAGTTGTTACAGTGCTCCCATTTTATACTTAACTCACTTTGGTACCTATATTTTGAGGATTTCAGTAAGACTGAAATGCCTCTAAAGGTCATCTCTCCTAGTCATAACCCAGATATTCTGAGCCCCTAATTGAAACCTGTAGTATCTCATTATTCCCACTTTTCTCTTAGAGCAAAAATCTTCTGAAGAGAGATCAGCTTGCCTGGTGTTTTAAAATCCACTGCATCTACTTTGCACACTGAAAAAGGAGTGTCAGCTCTCAGTTACCAAATAATTCATATGCAGTCTGCAGACATTAAAATTTGAAAAAGAAGCAGTAGAGAGCTTTGAAGCAGAATTTCCTTTCATTAAATTAGTGAATATGACAAGGTTATGTAATATTCCTGGGGGATAAAGTGGTGCACGTCACTAACCTTTTAGATTCAAGAGGCTTCATGCTTTTCATTTGCTGCTGAACAAAGGCTTAGAACTGGATTAACTAGCAAGTTTCTCTTTCTAACCCAGGTAGAGTAAGCCCCGCCCAGCTTTTGCATTTACTGTGTGTGATAAGTACTATGTATACACAGAAGCTTGTACCTACCTTGTTTTGTGTTGTGCATTTGAACATGTGCTGATTTATGACTTAAAGGCATGCATGTAGTTGGGATAATAGAGATGAATAGTGGGTTAATAGTGTTGGAATTCCTATAAGCATGGGAAAAAAAAGGGGAATTTAGTCCTCCTGTGCATTTGCCACATATTATTTTATGCTATGCCTGCATCTTTCAGTGCTCAGGTTAGTCGAATACTAGAACCAAGCAACCTGATTCTCTTATCTTAATCTAATGTAAATTAGAATTTTTATGTAGAAGCAACTGAAGAGACAGTGAAGTAAGTTAGAGGAGATTTAGAGGGAGATGTATAAAACTTTGTTTTTGTGTAGTGCTATGTAAAAGCAGAATGAAGTTTGTATTGAAAGTAACTTAAATTGTTACCAGGTTGCCTGCAACAGTTTTAACACAAAAAGTATAGGAATAAATAATTATTTTGCTTCATCCTACTTAGAATATAGATGCATTGGTATTAATAAAAGGCTTTTTCAGAGCTTTTTCATGTAAGTTTTTCATATTTGTGTTAGCCTTTTTCTTTCTCTGAATTTTTATGAACTATAAATGTGTGTGTGTACGTGAATGATATTAGTTGCAAAATAAATGGCTGCTGCTATCTGTGTTGGTTCATATACCTCCCATGTCCCTAGGGCTCAGATAATGTCTGTCTCAAAAGAATCATGCATAATCCACAATGAAATGAGATGGTAACAAGGTTTGCTGCAAAGCTTGGAAGTACAAATTAAGAATGTGCCATTTTAGCACTAGATGTTTTGGAAAATGTAACCTATCTATTGTACTTCTGAGGGCTTACTTGTAATTTTGTAATTTGCTTTCGTATTTCAGGCAAGAATGAACTTAATGGTCAGCTGACTAAACTGACAACTTGCAGGAAATCTGAAAACATGAAAGATAGGCTAGACTTTTCATATTTTCCTTGAGAGATCAGCAAGTGATAATCCTTGATTTATTTCGAGCTGCTGACTCGATCCGTAGGGTGGATATGTTCTGGCAGATTGAAGGCTTGGAACTGGAGATGACTGCTAAACTGGAGAAAAATCCCAACCAACCAACCAGCCAGCCAACCAACCAAGCAACCAACCCACCAACCAACCAACCAACCAACCAACCATAAGCCTCCCTCACAAAAACCCAGTCCTTCGTTTTGAGTGCTTTTAGTTTCAGAAAAATACATGTAGAGGAGAGAGGATGGGGAGATAAGTGTTTTGATTATATTATGCAGATTTTATGAGTATTATAGGGGTTGAGTTTTTTAGAGGGTGTTGTGATGCTTGTAAAGTGAATAGCTTGATTTCCTTCACCCTGGTTTTTGGGAAACCTGTCTTTTTACCTGCAAATAGTTTTTGTGAACCAAATGGATCAAGGTTTTTAGCTGGACCTCATTGGCATGACTAGATTGCATTTAATTAGTTCAGAGACAGAAAAATGATAATTTTAATTCACGGAATAATAAAACTGTTTGGCTGCTTAGAGTATGGTGAGATTTGAAGATCCTGTTGTTGCTATTCTTCTTGCTGAAGGATGTAAGGCAGGTGCAGTTTTAAAAAGTTCACAGTGAGAAACAGAAAAATTTCACCAGCTTCTGACTGACAGACAAGAGCCTTTAGGAACATACCATTTAACTTCAGGATTTCTTTATGCAGATTTCATGAATATAAATTATGGCTTGTCCTTATAGAAATAAAAACTAATTAACTTTCTCATATAGCCAGTTTCCAGGTCCCCTGTAAGTGCAGGTTAGAATTAAGATGAACAATTGCTTAAAACAGTTGTTGCCGTAAAAGTCTGTAAAAAAGACTCTGAGCCAAGTTTTGTAGGAGATAAGATAATGGGCAGGCACTTTAATGAGCAATCCCGCTCATCCAGGAATACATAGACGTGCGCGCAAGCAAGCTCTAAGTTCTGTAGCTTTTATAATATAACCTATCCAATCACTACTGTCCACATGTCCAGTTCCACCTCTGTCCCCTCCCAGTTCCCACCCCTGTTGTATTGGGGCTGGGGTCGTTGGGACCCTCTGTCTTCATCCACCTCCTCTTCTTCAGCACACAAAGGTCTCTTGGACGCTCTCCAGGGCTTTGGGTCACACTGCTCATGTTTATATTCTCTTCTGATATGCTTTAATCAAGTACCTTGAGAGAGAGACTAAATAGCTGGCAGGTCTCAGCTGCCTGTTCTGGAGCAGGGGTAGAGGTAGAAGGACTTTGTGCTACAAGCTGCTAAATATTAATTCACTAAAATCTACAGCATTACATCTACTGTGTCTCTAAAATCTACAAAATATGAAAATTGAAAAATTAAAAAACCTTTTCGGCATCACAATGTTCAGTTTAACTGATGTCACAAATTATGAGTAATGAGTAATCTTGCAGCAAATGCTGTGGAATGATTGTGCTTTGAAAATTCTTTTTATTAAATAAATGGGCCCCAAAGCCTTTTTTGTTAAGTTATATATATATATATATATATATATATATATATATATATAAAATAGTTTTTTAATACATTATCTCCTAGAGGAATTATGAAAATAATTACAGCAATTTATGTAATTTGTAATTTATTCATACAGTATCAGGCTGAGATTACATGGATCATTTGCCTGTTTTATGAGTACAGGAGCTTTCACCACCTTCACCATTACTGGATATGAACCAGTTTATGTTTGTTTAGAATATATGGCAATTCTTGATAAATCTGGGGGATGCAGTGAATGTTGCAGAATGAGACATGTTGTGAAAAAAGGGTTTGAGGGTTTTTTGTTTTGGTGGGGTTTGGGTTTTTCTTTTGTGGTGGGGATTTCATGTGGGGGTTTTTGGTTGGTTGGCGGTGGGGGGTGGGTGGGTTGCAGCTTTTTATTCTGTTTGTTTGGATTTTTACACTGTGTCAGAATGTTCTCAGTGTGTAATTTGCCATGGGAAGAATTACTTGAGGATTTATTACTCAGAACTGGTCAAGTCACATATCCCACTAAAACTTGATGTCTCTAGACAAATAATATGTAAGAGTTCTACACTAAGTAAAGATGATTCTTGTGTTGGTATGTGTGCAGTATTCCGAAGTGCACGGGCACCTGCCAGACCACATTGTTTACTCTGCCCTCGACCTGCATTTCTGAGTCTCAGCTTAAAATATTCCATGGGAACAGTTGTGATTATCATATTCCAAGTTTTGTTGCTACAAAACAAGTCTTTACAACCAAAAAAGTTACCGTCATTTTTAAAGAGTGTCCTAAAATGCCGGTATGTGTTAATTTCTTAATTTACAAGTAAATGAGGCATTTGAAAGAAATGTCTTACAATTTTTTTTCTAATGTCTTTGTTACTTTATTCACCCTTGCTATGAATGCTTACAAAGGATAAAACAGAATAATTTTTTGCAATTTCTGTTTTGATTCAGGAAAATTTTTCATATTTCAAGCCTATGATGAAGTTGAATTATGATATACCAGGAACTTCCATACACTCCAGATTGAGAGTCTAGAAAAAAATGCATTAAGGTGTGCATTCTCTGTATGTCTTGTCCATAGTAAGTCCACATGCTGAGCTTGCTGTACTGGCACTGTAGGCATCCCATTAGCTCTGACTTTATCTTTAAAGAAGAAGAAGTCTTGGACTCATTTGTCTTTTCATTTGAGGAGTATGTCCATAAAAATGTCTCTACATAACAATAGTTCTCAAAAGCTGTGGAAAGAAGGGGACTGAACTAGTAATTTCAAAATATTTTGTCAAATGTTTTATTTGAGTGTGGAGGAGAAGTAGTACATGTCTTTAAAACATGGCACAGAGAACCTAACAGCAAATTTAAAACTGATAATTCAATAACATGATGAAATATGAGTTAGTTAATTCCATTCACTGCTTTGGAATTCTACTTAAACTTTATAAATGCAATGTGGAGTTGCAAAAGAGAAGGAGGAGATGTCACTCATGCCAAGCTTTTCAAGTGTTCCAATCCAAATTAGTTATTCCAGTATCATGTTATTAATGCATTTTATCAAGTCTTTATTTGCAAAAAACCCCTCCACTTCTTTCTGGATAGAGGTAAACTCTATTTCAGAAGTTCCTGTTCCCTTGAGGGGACAGCTTTATTGTTGAAGCAGCAGCCTAACTTCTATGGGTTTAAAATCCTTAAAGAAATAAATGAAAGCTCAATGTGTTTAAGGTGAGTTAGCAATAAATTCAATTTTCCTCCATATATTAGAATGTAATTTGGGGTAATTCAATAGTTGTCACCTGAGCTTCTCAGGAGGCCTAGCAAGAAGTGCTGGTGGGATCCCTCTTGTCTTGGATGACAAAGCTTGTGGTACTCTTCCTAAATCCAAGCTATGGCTGTCTTTCACTGTAATTTTTTTCTTAACCAGGTTTCTACTTCAGTATTAGTATGAATATCTGACTAGGCACTGGTATATGAACCAGTGGAAACAAGAATACTTTTTGCATCTATTAGTCAACAATGCTGAAATTTTGATGGTGCTCTCAAACAAATTCAGAAAGATGTGCTGATTTTAAAGCAATTTCACTTCTTTTAATTACACTTCTGTTATTTTAACTGCAGCTTTATTGAGATGTTAGCAAACAGTTTCAAAAATGCTGGTGGAAGACTGTGCTACCCCTTGTTGGTAACATTTTACATCTTTATTTTTTCGGCAGATTTAATTGCACTGGAAGGTTCCCATGTAGATTGTTGCTGTGCCTAATGAAGTGTGCTGCTGAGAGTTTTTCTTGGACTATGCACTGCTGTTGTTAAGGGAGATTGAAAATAGTTGTCAATTCTCAATCAAAATTGCCCTCATGTTAATAAGCACAAGTGTGTGTGCCATTTAATTGTGTTTGCTATCTGAGTGCCTAGCAGCTTAGGTCAGCATCAATGTCAAGAAACTGACAACATTAATTGTGGAGATAATTTGTGTCAAACCTTAATTAACAACCTTTATAAAGATAAAGGCAGCAAATACTACTTTTCATTTTTGATTCTGCTGGGTTATCGTTTCACATACTCTTATGCTGATGGTGGTCACTTTATAACAAGATGAAAGTGTGGATTGAGAAATGAAAATGTGGATTGCATAATGTCTTTCTCCATGGCTGGCTGACCACTATCACCATAGTCCAAGCATGTCCTGACCATAAATGAATTTATCCTCACAGCTTAAACATGCAGACATTTTTATCCTTCTGGGGGATCTGCAGAGCCTGAAGTGGAGAATTTAGCTGGTTTTCCAAACTGAAAGATGAACCTCTGAAAATGGCCATTGTATGCATTAAAATGTGTAAAATGTGTAGTGTGACTGCTATAAGCTTCTTGTTCAGATAAAATTATCTGTGTTCTAATAATAATTTATCTTCTTCAATATCATATGATACCTCAAAGATAACTGTCTTAGTTTCATGATTAGGTACTAGAGAAGAGTTGTGTCAGTTTTTTTACAGGTATTACTTTACTTAGGTAAAAAAAAGCTTTGACGAGCTGCATATCTTATTCTTTTTCAGCTAGATCATGGTCTAAGTGAAACACAAACATCACCACAGTTCCCTTTCATACCAGATTGTGAAACTATTTTGCTGATAGCGACAAGCTTAGTCTCCACGTACAAACGTGGTCTTGTATACAATCTTAAAACCTTGTTGTTCTTGAAAAACGTCTACAAATTGGAAATTGCATCTTTATGTGCAATTGCACTTGTCTCCTGGCTTTAATGCTTCATACTGTTGTTAGTTAACAAGTAACAGCTTTACTAATCATTGGCCCAACAAAAATTCACATAGGACTGCAAAAATACTGTTCAGGTAGGTGAAGCCATTTTAGCTATTCTGCCCTGTTTCTACAATTCCACTATGTAGAAGCTAGGAAGCAATTTTTGTAAGGAGCCATGGTAATTATAATCCTGTATGAGGTTTGGCCCAGTTCTACATGAAGAAATTTTTCGAAAACTGTTCGTAACTCTTAACAACAATTGATGAAAAATGTTTAGTTTTGTTTATTCTTATGTATGCTATTTACTACTCATGAGCTGCTGTACATATTGTGTGCTGTTGGACTTGCTCATGAAGTTTTTCCCTTTCAATGGTTTGAGTTCTAACTCTGAATTCATAAAATGTCAAAAAAAAGGCTAAAAAGAGAATGTCAGTGCATCATTTTTCACTTGGTGGCACACAATCACTGCTTGTGTCTCAGAGAATCAGTGTAACATTTTCAGTCATTTCCCTTTACATATCAAAGTGCTGAGTTAATACACACGTAGAAAGAGATTCAAAGAGCAGTTCTGGTGAAATCCAGATGCTCTTTATCAGGATGCAGTTCTGTCTTTTCTGTGGACCAGGCATAAAACCTGTGACTAGGGGAAGGATTTCTGGTTTCTTTGCTCTAAGTGTGTTTTATTTGCTGTGGTTTTGGTAATTTTTGACAGCAGAGAAGTTTTTTCATAATTTGCCCATGGCAGTAGTGGCACAGTCTTTTGCTGTGCTCAGGTTTGTTCTTACGTTTGGGTTTAGGTACATTTCCACTAGTAAAATTAGAAGAGTAGATAATATTGAGTATCCTTTGAGCATTCGGAAAAGTTGAGAAATAACACAAAGAGTGTTAAAAAAAAAGAGTGCTTTCAGATTTTTAGAAACATTGTATTTTTGCTGCATTTAAAAAAATACCCTTTTTACATTAAGGGTAGGTTAAAAACACCCTCTCATTTAATTTTCTAAACTTATTACAATATTCATTCTCTCATATTTACTGTAGCAACATAACTTCAACCTACAGAGTTTGTTTAATAATAACAGCCACGTTGTATTTTCTTTGCATGTTAAATTATTTCAGGATTTCTTGCAGTGTTGCATACATATATAATTGTAGTCTGCTGGGTTTTCGTCATTTAAATAAACATGTGACAAGAAATGTGAGTGAGGGGTTAGACACTAGAACTGGAGTGGCAACTTAGAAATGAAAACTAGTACAGTACAGGTACGTACCTGTGGAACTAAGAGAAGAAAGTGAAGAAAAGGAAAAAGGCAGGAAACATAAAGGAACTGAAGGCTAATATTTGAAGATGAGAGGAAAAATTAATTAATTGCAACAGCTTCTGCAGGGCAACTGCTACTGAGAAAGATTATATGGCAAAGACCTGGATTTTTTATCTTTTTTTGTCCCTAAGTTTCCACTTCATGCAATTTAAATCAGCATCTGAAATTATATTGGGTCTTGAAAAATATCTCAGCTAAGAAAGAGAAGGGTGGAAATATTTACAAGAATTCTTCAACATTTTTTAATCTAGTAGATATAATCTTATAAATTTTGATAATAAATCTTTAGAAGTCATGTGTTGTCCTAAGTTTGAAAGTTTTTCCCTCAACACAAAAGTGATAATTTTCATTATGTTGTAACAGAAAAAAAAGGAAAGAGAATAATTAATTTCATACTTTTCATACTTCTAAAATGATATGTCCATTTCTCTCTCCTCTCCTGTTTTTGCAATAGTTGGATCTTTCTTTAGTTCTTCTTTCTGACAGAGTAGAATTTGGAAGTGAATAGTAGCTATACGTGAAACTGTGCCTGTGCATAAATCTCTCTTCTGTTAACAGTCCTTTCTGTGTGGACTCTTAATACATAGTAATTTACCTCCACCACTTAGAAATGCTTTCTCCTAAATGTCACTGATTTTAATGTCTCAAAGGTGAGAATCATATTTTCATGACATCCTGGGATCATAATATCAAGTAATGAATCATGATATTATTCTAGTTGATTGATGAGCTCATTTTGCAACAGAAGTCAAATTGAATTTTTTATTTATAATGGTGATAAAATATAATGTGTGATCTTGCTATTCTGATGCCATCAGATTTCTGTTTTAATATAAATTTCACTAGTAAAATCTGTAAGTACTTTCCTGACCTTTTAGGGGTTCTTTAATGCTTTCTCTTGTAGATGAATGCTATCGCTGGAGAAACAAAGCGTTCCTTCTGTTTAAATTTTTAAATCTTGACATAGCTTTTTTTAATGTTTACTGCTTAGATTAACGATTAATGTTTTTGGTTGTTTCAGCACCACCAAAGTTTACAAGAACTCCCGTTGACCAGACAGGGGTTTCAGGAGGAGTCGCCTCATTCATCTGTCAAGCCACAGGAGATCCAAGACCTAAGATTGTCTGGAACAAAAAGGGAAAGAAAGTCAGCAATCAGAGATTTGAGGTATTAGGTCCATTGTTCTGTTCCTCTGAAAAACATTTTATTTCAACTTCGCTTCTAATCCCAGTATGTGTGCTTTATTATCGGCGACTTAGCAAAATAGCAACGAATAGTGGGGATAATTTGGTGGGAGCAGTCTCAGGAAATTTTTATTTTCCAAACTGGTTATGCATAGCACCATTAAAGCGTAAACTGCTGTTTCTGTTTTATAAACTGATGTGATCTAAATCAGGAGCTTTGTGGTGCCTCTGTTCTGTTTACTATCTCATGAAGGATGTGGTCAGGAAATTAACCAGTGATTTCTGTCTCCAGAGAGCAAGGCACCTCTTTTTGTAACAGAGTGCATCAAGCAGACCTAGAATGCTACTGCTTCTGCTGCCACCATTACTTAACACTCTTGGAGAGAGAGATAAAATAGGCATTTTAGTTCCTGTTGCTGAAGAGGAAATGTAAAACTAACTTCCTTTTGATTAATTTCTTAACTATAAATTAGAAAAAAGGCTTGGAGAAAACTGTTTCTCTCCGCAGCATTCAATTTAAGGAAACAGTAAAAATAATCTGTTCAAAGGATTCCTTTTATTTGGGGGAAATAAGAAAGGAATTTTATTCCCTCTTCTAGTGGCAGAAGTAATTGATATCAAATGTGGATTAACCTTTAATGTGAGGGAAAAACTCAGAAAATGGGGAAAAGCTTCTAGAGTAGATAATAAAATTAGCAGTAAGACTGTATAGTTATCACTGTTTCTTCATTATTTTCAATGTTAAATAAGAAACTTCTGTTGTCTTAAAAATGAGTATTTGAAAGATTACTAATTGTAAATAAAACCATTTTTATTTGCATCTTTTGAGCAAATTATCTATGATATTAAAAGCTGACTTGAAGTCCTCTGTGTTAACTTTTAGTAGTATTTGTGAAGATTGCTTTTCCTGACTTTCAGGTTAGATTTATTTAGAAGAATTGCATTTGTTGTATAAACTAAATTTATTCATTTTTTGTTCAAAAAATAATTTAAAGCATTTGAGTTTGTTCATTAGGCAGTATAGTTATTGGCCTGTGTATGCACTAAAACATGAAAAATAAAATCATGAATTTAAATCTTAACCTCCTATTGCCAAGAACTGTTTGCACTTTGAAAGCATGTGCAGCATTGTATTTGGCTAGAGGGATTAACATAGAATTTTTATCATAAATTTTACACAATTTATCCCCTTCTGTTCACAGAACTGGCACTCAAAGTGAATTCTAACCAGAAAGATTGGGCATGTATATGTTTACTGTATTTTATTTCACAATATGTCATGGTTTATTTGCCTAATGTATTTCTTTTCTGTGTACCTATGTAACTCTTTTTAGGCAGAATAAGGAAAAATAAAGAAGTTTTATTTACGTAAAAAATATTTGAATGTAACTATATAAAACCCCTTAAAATATTTTTAAATGTCTTTCGTGGACTGCTGAACAAGCTGTATAGCCAAGTACAATGGAATGTATTTCAAAGAAATAGATGACTCTTGCCAAGTGTTCTGTAATTTTTATTATGACCACTGAGCAGAACAGTTATAAGTGTGCATAGCACATCAATACTTTAACTAGCTTTTCTTCCTTTCAAACTAAGGTCATTATTTCGTGCCATAGAATCTCTAAATAAGAACAGAACAGCCGCAGAAATTAGATTCAGAAAAGACATATGAAACATTTGGGAAACAAGAAATACCTGAGATTATCAGCTGTATTAATAAGAGAATAATTAGTTTGGCTTCTTTTGCTCTTCTTTCACCTTAACATTTTGTGTATTGCTCCGAATGTGATTACTTAGTTATAGAATACATCAAAGTGTTTCTCCTGGACACGTCTTCATGGAAGCCTAGTAAATAGAGCTGGAAAGGATGTCAGTGGAACATCTGATCCACATACTTTCCCAGGGATGCTGGGTGTTACCTTTTTTTTATCCTTCAAAAATTTGGACAGTCTTCTACTGTATTTCATGAATTTTTTTGATGGTACTTGATGAACATAGCAGTTGGGGAACAAATAGTTTATTTCCTCTCTCTTGATTGTATGTTTAAAGATTATTGTCATTGAATGTTCCTACTCACAGACTAATTCTCATGAGTGACTTACAGTGGTGGTGAGAGCTATACATTGCTTCTGAAATGAAAATCTACAGTAAGACCTTTTGGGTCTTCTCTATTCATCTTTAATCTTTTATTTATGCTGCAGATATATAGTGTGAATGAACATGATACAGCAGGATTACTTCTTCCCTCTTGAAATTAATTCAAATAATAGGAATTAGAAAAGTCTTTTTTAAGTTGCTAAGAAGTCTTTCTCAGAAGCACTTAAAAAAGAACAGAGAAAGGAAAGAAAAAAGTTTAAAATATTACATTAATTCCACCTTGTGCATAAGGCTACTTTTATGAAAAATTATCTGCTTTGTAAAAAAAAAAATCTCATTCAGTAGATGGGGAAGTTTGAGGAATTAACTAACTGATATGCAGGAAAGGGCAGAACGCATCACATGAAAAATAAATCTCTTTTATGATACATATTTTTGACACATCCGACTTGAAACCTAATCTTTGGAGTATTTTTCCAACACAGTCCGCTGCAGTTGTTTTCCTTGGCTGTCCGCATGAGTTCATTCAGTGTTCAGGTTTAAACAATAACAATTATTCTTTCTGAGTATAATGCCTGTGAGTATTTGGTTCCTGTGCTAGCATGTTTTACCTACAATTCGTTGGTCTGACTGCTTAAAGACTGATTTTTTTCTTACTCTCATAAAAGTAAATTTATCAAGAATTCTAGTTATTCATTTGTTCGTGTTAATATCAGGTGGAGATTTGGTGGTGTCTATGTTTGTTTAGGGTGATGGCTTTACTGAAAGAAGCAGAAAAGGTAATACAGCCTGTGAGTTATCAAAGAAGTTCATTCTTAAAAAACCTCCAGGTGTTTATCTTATTTTCATCTCTCCCATTACTAAGAAGAAACTGAGTCATTCCTACAGAGAAAATGGGAAGATAAAGTGTGTATTGCCATCATTTCCAAGCCCAGACTTTATTTCTCTCTTATTCTCAGCAAGTACAGAGATCTAGTAGATTGCTTGTGTAAATTAAACAGGAAGACACAAACAGAGATGTGTAAATTGTTTAGTGCCTGTATATAGAGATTATGAACAAATATTTTATAAAAAAATAGAAATAAAAAAATTGTGACTATTTTCTTGATAAGTGACATTTACCTGATGGTAGTACTAATACCTATTATTGAACTTTTATTTTTTTTAAATAGTGGATTAAAAAGATTATTGTTATTACTTAATTATTAAGAAGGCTTTTTCAATACCTGGAGTGTCACAGTACTTACCAATATCTGATTTGATTCTGACTGCAGAACAAAAAGGAAATAAGAGCTGTTCAGTGAATTTTCTCATGTGAAAGTTAGAATTTGCAATTTTAAAACTAAATCTTAAACTATAAAATTTGGCCTTACTGTTTAGTCTCTTAAATGGTTGCGTGTTTTCTAATACACTTATGTTCCATGGGTTACATACAGAGCTAAACTGAGTTATCCTGTCTGATTCAGAAATTGCAGGCAATTTTTCCCTTTAGAGCTAAGTGAATGAGTGAACTGCACTCTGTTAGTAGAGGGAGAATATATCTGGCAGCAATTAAAATGAGTGTAACTGGCATTTGAAGGTAGAGTACTCACTGAACTCCAGTGTAAGCTGCAAGGTGTTGCCACTTAAACATTTTCCCTTCTGTGTGGAATTTGTCATGCTACACATATTTGAAAAACGAACCTGTCTTTGGTGACTTGAACAGCAACTGCCACTGTTCATGAACAGATTAACTGAGGGATAGGTATTTGTAACAACATCTGTGACAGCTTTTGTTTCCTTTTATAGGTAATAGAGTTTGATGATGGATCTGGATCGGTTCTCAGAATACAACCACTGCGCACACCACGAGATGAAGCTATTTATGAATGTGTGGCTTCCAATAGTGTTGGTGAAATAAGTGTGTCCACGAGACTCACTGTTTTACGTGGTAAGCTCTTTCTAAGCATAGCTAATTTACTTCACAGACCTCAAATACTATGTTGTTATAAAAGAGAGGTTTCTCTCCAGCAAAATGAAATGCAGTTCTTTTCAAATGGATCTTACCAAAGTCCTCATGCTGTTGATTATAAACTTTTCACGTAATACTTGAATGTTGAATTTTTGACTTCTGGCATAAAGTAGTAATGTGAGTATACAGGATATGACAGAGTAGAGTGAAGAAAAGAAGTAAGAAGTAAGTGAAACAGGAGTGCCACACACAACAGGTTATTGTAGCAATTACTGCTCAAAAATGGTTGATGAATGCATTTGATTTACATTTTAGCATTGCCCTGGACGGCTTAGTTCTCTGTGGTCAGTATTTACACAGAAATTTGCCCAATTAACAGTGAACTTGATAAGTTTCACGTACGGTTTTTAGATGCTGTTAAGTTGCTGCAAAATTCCCCCAGAAAGACAATCATTAAAAAGTGAAGGATTCTTCCATGTCAAATATATGTCACCTGAATTGTATTCTTACTTTGACAAGCAGTTTTTGAAAACAGTAAAGGAGAAGATCAATTTTTTCAGCTATTGTTCAGGTGTGAGTATATTAATGTACTGCCAAGTCTGCTGTCTAGATAATACTCAGAAGAAGAAATACTAGTATTCAAATTACCTGAACAGTTAATTTTGTCACCCAGAAATGAATGGGCACTGGATTTGAAGACACTGTCTGAAATACTACACCCTTCAGTTTGCAGGGCTGCTTTTATGACTGAAGATTACTGTCTTGTGTTTTGATACTACATGGCATTACATGGTTTGCAAAATTAACTATTAGGTGTCCGTTTGTATGAATTGAAGATGACTAAGCAGCTTTATAGAATTTAGAAGAAAATTTGTGAAATGTCTAATTTCGGTACTTTTTTTTCTTGATCCCTCTATCTCAAGCAATGTAGGGTGACATGAAGGATTCTTTTCTCCTGTTTTTCTATGAAGTTGGGTTTTAATTAAAAACCAAAAATCTCTAATTTTATAAGCTATTTTAATCAGTACAGACAGTCTTGACATTATTCTTGGCATCAACTAGCAACATTTTGTGCATATATATCAAATAATAACCCTAAATACATATGTATTCTTTTCTGATGTAAGCAAACTTTTTCAGTATTTAAAGTTCTTACCTATAAAGCCATGATTATTCTTTAAAAGACTTTTACAAGATGCCCTGGTAAAGAAATGTGCATGCTTGTGTTTTGAAAGATACTGTTTTAAACCAAAATTATAATTTTGGGCTTTTTGGAGAAACTAACTACCCTAATTTCTCCATCGAGCACCATAACAGATGAAGAGGGTGAGGTGTCTGAGTGCCGAAACTAACAGACTGTAAAACATGGTCTGTTTCTTTGCCTGTCTCATTGATTATTTAATCAATATCTTGTAAGGCATATGTAGCTTTACTGCCTTTTTTTTTTTGATCCATAGTAGGAGCATTGATAGTAGCTCAATACTACTTCACACAACACTAACATCAGATACTATTTTAAAAGTGAGGCATATACAAATGACTAATGAACAAAATACATATGTTATTAGTTATGAAGTTACAATTCAAATAAATTTCATTTTTAATTCAAAGTTTTCTAATTAAAAACAGTGACATATTGTGCTGCTTTAAAGGTAAACTGGCAGAAGAAATGAACCCAACACACAAGAGATTACAAGTCAGAGTTACAATTCAACAAAAAAAAATTACAATAAATGCAGTGATACAAAGTGAAACTAGTTTTAACCCACAAAACCCAGAAGTATAACCCAGCACCCTGGAGCACAAACAGAATGGTGTTCTTTAGCCCTTGTGCTGAGCCCCACGTGTTTTCCCCTGAGTACAAAGTAAAAGGAAGGGAAAAAAAGCCTGTTGATGCAGATGTCAGTTGCAAGCTGGTCGAGAGTGGTGGTTGTAATCCTGTCAAGGTTCTGGTGCTCTTCTTGATCTGGTGAGTGGTACAGCAGTCCCCCAACCCTAAGATTATATACCTCTAGTTCAGGTGGAAGTACCCAGTACCTCCCCCAGGGCAGGGAGTTCCACAATGGGTGATCTGAGTCTGTGAGTCATGGGGTATTTTTGGAATTGTTGATGGCCCACTAGCAGACATGACACCTCAGGCTGGGTGTGGAGGTTCTGATGACTCCCCAGAGAGGGGAGTAATCACAGCTCTTATCTCACAGGCTTCTCTAACACCCAACTTGCAGCCTGAGGGGTCAGGTGTGCCCTGGGCAGCTGCTACAAATGGTCCATTGTCAACAGTTCATGAGAAATGAGGTAGAGGGTGGAGAATACACTGCTTTGGTCACACCACACAGTGATAAACTGGTCCCAGCTGCTGAACTAGGACACATATAAAGACTGAGCATTGAATCCAACCATAATACCTACAGCTTTTGCAACTGCTGGAATATATTTGGCCCCAGGAATAGATTTATGGATTTAATCTTGAACTGGCAACATATGAGAACTGATGAACCTACTACGGCTGTGGATTTAGATAAAGGGGTAACTCCAGAGAAACCAAGAAGTATGCAGGGTAACAGGGCATTATAAGGAAGTTTTGTCAGGGTTAGAACTTTGAATTGCTCTTAAGTACAATGTCTTAGTCTATTGCTTTCCAAGATACAGGATAGTTCAGTGCTAGGGGTATTAGCCTGGAAGATAATTCTATCCTTTCAAAGCCTCTGCTTTGCAAACTTACACAAATCTTTGCCTTGTACAGTCTGCAACGGTGGCATTGTGGACAACACTGCATCTGATTATGTCTTTGTGGGAAAGACTGTCTCTTCCTCACACAGCTGCTGTAGGAATAAATACATGTCATAGATGTGAACAGGAATTAACAGATTAAAACAAATGCAAAACAGAGCAGAGTGGATTGTATCTGTGTTCTCCCAGGCTTTAGTCATCGCTGGGGAATGAGTATGATGCTGGATTGCGAAAGACACACACATGTAACTTTCATATGTTCGTTGAATCTTTCATCAATAGTTCTATCACACACCCGACTTCACATTTTTGTTTCTTGCAATGTAACACCCGGAGGAGGAAGTCAGAGTTTCCCACAATTCAACCCCGAGTATTGCAATTCTAATATGGAATGTTGGTGAAATCAGAGTAATTCCAGGAACAGAGGTGCCTACCTATATTCATTTTGTGTGATTGTTTGTTTCACAAAATCCAGCTCAGCTGCTGCACATCATTTTCACAGCGCAGAACACCAGCATTTTTGCTGATAACCCATATGTTTACGGCCAAACTTGTCAGGTTTTTTTATCTGTGGCATTTTAAAGTGACTGTAGTTCTATGCACTGCAGATATTCTCGTGTTTTATTAGGTTCCTACACTATGACTAATTTTTAGTAATTGGGCGACAAAGGATTATGAATATAAATAAAGTTTTTACCTTCTAGGTGTTAGAAGTTCACAGTGTGAGGAGGAAAAAGAGCAGAAAAGGTGTTTGTAAGATGATAAAGTTTCAAGGCCTTGCCACAGACAGAATATTGGACCCTTTTGTCTTTTACTGGAGTAAATGAAGAAAGATTCCAGACTAAACTTGAACTTGTTAGGATGAATTTTGCAAGAGTCTGAACCAAGAAAGAATGTCTGAAATAATTTGAAGGTACTTCTGATTTTCTATATATGAAGGAGTTGGCTGCTTTTCTGGACAGATTCACTGACATTCGAATGTTGAATTTGGAGGGAAAGAATACTTGAAAGGAGAAGTCTGGAGTTACCTTCCAGACAAAAGGAGTCCATGCAAATTACTTTGGAAATCTTTGTTTTGCAAGTTTTTGCTGATAACCATATCAATAGAACAGTGTTTTGATTCCTTTCTTCAGATTTGTTACTGTTTAATACACAAGCCTTTGTGGCCAAGAAAGCAAATGGTATCTTGGGGTGCATTAGGACGAGCATTGCCAGCAGGTTGAGGGACATGACCCTGCCGCTCTACTCAGACCCGGTGAGATGACATCTGGAGTGCTTGTCCAGTTCTGGGCACAGCACTGGAGACATGGAGCTCTTCAAGTGAGTCCAGTTAAAGACTACAATATGATTAAGGGACTGGAGCATCTCTTTTATGAGGAAAATACTGAGGGAGGTGGGCATGTTTAACCTGGAGAGAAGGTGACTGAGAGGGGAGCTTATCAATAAGTATCTAAGGGACAGTGCTGAGGGAATGGAGCCAGGCTGTTCTCAGTGGTACTGAGTAGTATTAGACAAGAGGCAATGGACAGAAACTGGGGCACAAGAAGTTCCAGCTGAACATGAGGAAAAACTTCTTTACTGTGTGGGTGACTGAGCACTGGAACAGATTGTCCAGAGAGGTTGTAGAGTCACCCTCACTGGAGATACACCAGAACCATCTGGACAGAATCCTCCGCAGTGTGCTCTGGGATGACCCTGTTTGAGCAGAGAGATTGGACCAGGTGATCCCACTGGTGATTCCTTTCAAACTTACCCATTCTGTGATCTGTGAATAGTCAATGCAAAGCAATAAAGTGTAGGATTTTCCCATACTCTGCTTTTAATTTTCCAATTACTTGATAGTAAAGGCACCTAATTCAGTTTTTAGGTCCTGCAAATGGTGGTCATACAACCACTTGTGAATTAAGTGCCCTTTTTTAGTTTATTAAGAGGCAGTTGAAGAATGGCATGCAGATTTCTTGTAATGGCTTGCCATGTAGCATGGAATTAAAAATACTTACCTGGAATGTTAAAAACTATTTTGAAATACAGAACTATGATATATCCTTTCTGGCTATTGAACAAGGATTCTGGTTTCATATAAAAGTTATTAATTTTTCAGGAAGACAGAAATTGGGTATTTCTCTAGGAGAAAAATCAGGAACAATTCCATTCAGTTAATTTTAAGTAATCCCATTTAAAAAAAAATGTTTATTATTATTCCTTTATGAAGTTCTGGCAAGACTGTGAGTACCTCAAGAAGCTTTAGTTTCAGTGCTACCAAGGTCTGTAATTGCAGCACACAAGAGTACATGTTTTAGGCAAGCAGAATACCTAAGTATATTCTAATGTTCCTGTTTGCTTTGTTTTCCTTGCTGTATGGAAAGTAAAGACAGACTACAATAGAGCACTTAGGCAGAAGGCAGCTTGTTTGTCTCAGCCCACAGTTTTCTCTTATTGTGGATCATACTGTACATTACAAAAATACTGACATACAACATCTATGTACCACAGGCGCTATGTAAGCATGAAAGAAGTAAAGTAAATTTTGTATGGGACATGCCTAGGTTAGTTACTGCTTTTTTTTTGGTTTTAGAAACTGATTGATTCAATGGGAAGCAGTCATTGCTCCATAAAATGAAATAAAAAATGAAATATTTACTGAATAGTGTTTCCCTGTCCATTGATACATACAGATATGGAGATAATTATTAGAGATTGTTTTTATTAGACTCTCAGAAGGGCAGAACATTTCCACAATGTTAGAAAGCAAAACAAAAGCAAAACCAAAGACAAAATAAATCCCAAAACAACTCAAAAACAGAGATGATAAATCTAAGGTGCTTCAGTTTTTGTTTCTGCTGCTTGAGCAATACATTCAATGATAATAGAAGCTCATTTCTGTGTTTTCACTGTACGCAATAGTATTTAAATGAGAAGAAACTATTTTGAAGTAATCTGTCATCTGGGACAGCTATCTTTGAGGGCATAGAAATTAGACAAATGGAGTGGCACAGCTATAATGTTGGAAAATGTGCTGTGGGATGTCTCTCATTTCTAGACAAATGGGAGAAAGGACTGTACATATTCTGGGTATTAGCTGCACAGTAGGAGAAATTTGCCACATTCCAGCTGGAGCTGTATAAACGATGTACACTAGTGTTTATCTGAAACTGCTGTGTAGTCACAGTGATTATTGCCGGGGGCTGATAGTAGGACAGGCTTTTGAAAGTGGAATAAAGAGAAACAAGGAAACCCAGAAAGTACCTGTGCATGAGCTTAATACACTGGAAATACATTTATCTCAGACGTATATTGCATAAGACTTCTTAAGAGCCAAAGGAGTATCATTCCCCAAAACTTCGTCAACTTTCAGTAATCATGCTGTGTGTAGCACCTTGTGACCAGAATTAGCATGTTCATTACAGTCCTATTTTCATTAAGCCTCTTTTTGAAAAGGAATACTGTTGTTCCTGCTGTAAAAATGGTACTTTGCAATTTATGTTTCAAAGCCTCTCCTGGGTAGCTGTGCAAGGAGGATTAAGGAATGGAACACAGCTGCTTGACAGTCACACAAAAGGATTTTGGGAAATAGTGAAACAAAAGGAGGGGTAGCCAATAAAACTTAAGCTAAAAAAAAAAAGCCCTTACAGGCAGTTGTAGAATGGCATGCAGACTTCTTGGAATGACTGACGAAGTAGTACAGAATTAGATATATTTATTGGTAATGTTATAAACTATTTTGAAAGTATTTCTTTAGGTATGTAACCATAATTTTGGGCAAATAAAACATTAACCTTTCAAAGTGTATAGTTTGAAATACTTCATGAATTACTGATCTTTAAAAAGATGATGTGGTAGGCAGTAGCCAGAAGAGGATACAAAAGAGTAATGAAATATATTGCTCATATTCCATGGCTGAATTCAAAGTTAACTGTGTATTTTAAGTTATTTTGTAGTGCAGGCATGGTAACAGTTTAGAAAATACTACACCTTAGAAATTTGGTAACAATCAGTAAACATATAACAGTCTCACTGTAAGTATGATGCTGGGTGTTTACTTCAGCTTTTAGGCTATACATTTGAACATTCTGATTTGACAGGTATCTATTGTTGACTTTTGTGTAGTACATCAAAAACTATTTTTGTAACAATTTAAGATATAAGAAAATTATTGAATAACTGCTGTAAGTATTGTAAGGCGTTTCTGGCAGTTGTCTCACCTGTTGTTTGTGGGTTTTTTGATTAATAATTTTTTAATATTTCTACTCCTACCCCTAGATGCAAAGTTTATCAAGTAAGTTTTTATCAGTCAGTAAATGTTTTGGTTCCTTTTTTTTTTCCTTAGTTTGAAATGTACAAATTTTCCCTTCTCTTGCACACTACAAAGCTGGCAATGCTACAGTCATGAATTTAAAGCCATATGTCAGAAAGCTGCTTCCAGAAAGTAGAGCAGTCTCTTTAGAAAATGAATGACACAGCACTCCCAGATTTCTTTTTTGTCAACATAAATTTCTGTAGTCAAAATTTTCAGATACTATTTACTTTGGAAAACCAAGAGTAGGCTGCTCAATTTCTAAGACCTTTAATGGTGTTTATTTTTCTTCCTTGGAGTTCTCAGTGAATTTCACATCAAATTTCTGTTTTACATAAAATTTTATAAAACTATTCAGTTCAGTTTCACATATTTGTGCATAGGTTCAATTTTATATTTTTTAAATGTTGGCAGAAGTAGAAAATTATTTATGCCATAAATTTATAGGGCAGTATGGATATCCTAAGACATAAATACTGGCTTGAAATCAGTAAGCTAGATAGACTATATTATATTTGTACTTACATATATATATATATATATATATGAAAGAAAATAAACTTACAAATTCTAGTTCATAGATAGATGTCTGACAGTTGTGATCTAAGACAAGGAACTGAAACAATTCTGTCCAAAAGCAGAACAGCTCTGTTTAGCTTGAAAGAATTCTTTACTGACAGTTTTGGCTAAGAATGCACACCTGTTAAATACTTCCAGACAACAGTTAAGTGACTAATTTTAGCATGACCCCTATTTGGGTATTCCCATTCTACTATCTAATGACTGCATATAGAGTTATAGGCATCTTCATAACAAGAGTGAGTATATGCTGGCCACTTGGAAAATACAAACTAAGCCATGCTGAGCAGATCATTTTTAAAACACATTGGTTTTGGGGGTTTTTTATGCACTCACTGAAGCCTCTGATGATTCAATCATTTTTCCCAAACAGTCATCCCCAAATCATCAGGAATCTGTCAGAAATAAGTGATAATGAGAACCATGGAAAGGAAACAGGGGAATGATAAATATTTCTCATGCTAGTCTGTCATTGCAAAATCAGTAAATGTGATGTAAGCACAGAACTAAAACATGAAATTTCCTAACTGAAGAGGCATGATCTGCTAAATACAATAAGCAACCATTTTGATCTGGTGCTTCAAAGACCCAGAGAGAAGCAGCATACAGATGTGATATTACAAATTATTTTCATGGGAAATGGTGGAGAATTAACTGTATAAAACTGCGAGCTCTTCTGAATACGGATGGGGGGAATTACACTTTTGTGCTATAATTTTGTTATTTTGCAGTATTATGTGTATATATATATAAAATCTAACTACTTCCAGTTTCTGTCTAGATGTAATATAGTTCAATTTAAATAAAACAGTCATTCAAAGTTGAGTTGTGGGTGTTTTTTTTATTTGTAAAAAGGTAGGCCATTTGTCTATTTTAATTGATTAAAAAAGTGAAGTGTGTTTTTACTTACACCAACATTTTTTAAAATGATATCCTAGGTTTAGTTGTTATGCATGAATATAAGGCCCTTGGCCTTTTGTAGTCCTCTTGGTTCAGTATCAGGTTTTAAGATTGTGCAAATTTTCAGTGTTCAATGGCCTAATGTCACTGTCTCAAGTGAAGCCAATGAAATAATTAAATAATGAAATGCCACATTTCTTGTTATTATTATAACCTGTGGCTTTGGTTCTGGATATATTTTATATATCTGTGTGTCCACTCAACCAATTCTTATGATATTAAATAGCAGTGAAGTTGTCAACATTGGAAAAGGTGAAAGTAAAATTGACAGAAGAATTCCAGGATTTTTTTTCATGTCATTATTTCAGATTGATTAAAAAAAACTAATACAATTCTAGAGATTTTCTGTTTGAGGAGATGATATGATGATTAGTTGCTCAACCCCTGACAGTGTCAGCATATCTGTAGGGAATCCAGTGGTATTAGCAGCTTGATAATTTCAATTTAATTGTTATCACAGCAGATCCTCATATGAGATGTCTAGTATGGCATAATAAAACCAAGGCAATTACTAGAAAAATACATATTCATGTAGTAGGTCTGTCTACAGCTTTCCAGGCCAGCAGTTTCTGTGAATGTTCATGTCTTACCAACTCTGCCGTTAAGATGACACAAATGTTTGCTGAAATGTGAGGTGTGTTTGACACTAGTGTACTGAAGTGACAGTAAAATTAACTCCATTTTAATGAAATAAGCACTAATCTTCAAGTACAGAAAAAGCCTGGTAAGAATACTTTTACTCATATATCTGAGAAAATAGTTCAGAAATTAGAGAAACCTTACGTAATACTTCAGTTTGCTTAGCCTTGCAATATATCATAAAGTAGTATTTATTAATGTGATTGTAAAGTTTTCAAAGACATTACTTACGAAGCAAAAACTAAGAGTTCGCGAAAGTATTCAAAATATTTTAGCAAACATATGAACATTAAAAGGAAGATGAAATTTGATAGATATTATCAAAGAAGAAATATTTTATTTATTGAAACTAGTAATAAAACACTTCTGAAGCAGTGACTTTAAATTGATGCCACAAAGCAAAGGAGGTTTCATTGCATCAGTGTGGTAAGAGTTCGAAAGAACTATGATTTAGGTGACTCTGTGGGAAGGAGAAACTTACGAATATTCTATGGCTTAGACAGAATATAAAATCCTCTTACATATAAATTTAGGTATTTTCAGTGCTTGCTGTAAACTGATCTGAAGTTTTGCAGCTGGCTTACTACTGTTCAGTTTATCTTCATAACAAGATACATTAAGTAGCATCTTGCTACTAGTTCAGTAGCAATTGAAATTTGTCTTCACTTACAAATGGATAAATCATGCAAAATTGTGACTTAAGTCCACCATGATTTAAATTATTCTAATAAAATTATTCACTGTAAAATTATTATACATAATTTGCTGTGATGAGAAATTTGAGATAGTAACCATAGCATCTTAACACTTTTGTTTATAGTGAATGGATCTTGTGACCTGCGGTGTCAGTGCATGCTTAATATGATAACAGCAAAACAGAAAAATGAGGTCATTCTTCAAGTGGAAACACTTCAATAAGATTTTCAGTCAAACACAGTCAAAAAGCGCTGACTAAAGCCATATGTTTCATTGGAACTATCAATGCACCTCATCTTGGCTTATGATACTGTGATCCTCCATAAAATAGATGTAATTCAGGGGATATTAACAGTGAATATTTGAATTATTGTCATTATCAGAATTATTTTTATGGTCATTACTGAATGGCTCCTTTCCATTTTCTACGAAAGGTCTTGGGAATCTGGGGAAGTCCCTGCTGACTGGAAACTAGCTGTTTTATTCTAATTTACACAAAGGGTTTGAGGGAATATGCAGGAAACTACAGATTTGATAGTTCTCACCTCTGTTCCTGGAGAAGTTTATACTGGGTGCTTTCGAAAGGCATTTAAAGAAAATTAAGTCAGTGCTGGTTCACAAAGGGAAAGCCATGTTTAACTAATTCAATATCCATTTGTGATAAGGTCTCCCTCCTAATGGATGAAGGGGAGGCAGTCAGTAGGTTTTTTGAGGATTTTAGTAAAGCTTTTGGTACTGTTCCTCACAGCATACCTCCTGAACAGTTATCCATTTGTTGGATGAGTGCATTCACAGTACATTGGTTGAAGAACTGGCAGAAGGACAGAGCTTAAAGGATTGAAGGGAGTGGACCTACATCTGTCTGGCAACCAGTCACCAATGGTGTTCCTCAGCATTTAATTCTAGGGTCAGTCCTGTTCAATATATTTATCAAAGACTGATAGAATCAGCTGAGTTGGAAGAGACCTCCAGTATCATCAAGTCCAAACCTTGATCCAACACCACTGTGATTACTAGATCATGGCAATAAGTGCCACATCCAGTTTCACCTTAAAAATCTACCACCTCCCTGGACAGGTCATTCCAATGCCTGGTTACTCTCACTGTAAAGAAATTCTTTACAAAATCCAACTGAAACCTCCCCTAAAGCCCATGCACTCTTGTTCTACTGCTGGTTGCCTGGGAGAAGAGACCAGCCCCCACCTGGCTACAACATCATAGAATCAAATCATAGAATCATAGAATTGATTGGGCTGGAAAAGACCTCCGAGATCATCAAGTGCAACCGTTGGTCCAGCTCCAGTCCGTTTAGTAGATCATGGCACTCAGTGCCATGTCCAGTCTCAGTTTAAAAACCTCCAGGGATGGTGAATCCACCACCTCTCTGGGCAGGCCATTCCAATGCCTGATTACTCTCTCTGGAAAGAATCTTTTTCTGATATCCAACTTCAATTTCCCCTGGCAGAACTTAAGCCCGTGCCCCCTTGTCCTATTGTGAGTGCCTGGGAGAAGAGACCAACCCCTACCTGGCGAGAACTTCCCTTCAGGGAGTTCTAGACAGTGATGAGGTCACCTCTGAGCCTCCTCTTCTCCAGCTCCCTCAGCCTCTCCCCATAGGGCTTGTGCTCCAGTCCCTTCACCAGCCTTGTTGCTCTTCTCTGGACTCGCTCCAGCACCTCAATGTCTTTCCTGAACTGAGGGGCCCAGAACAGAACACAGTACTCAAGGTGTGGCCTCACCAACGCAGAGTACAGGGGAAGGGTCCCTTCCGTGGTCCTGCTGACCATGTTATTGTTGATACAGGTCAGGAGGCCATTGGCCTTCTTTGCCACCTGGGCACACTGTTGGCTCATGCTGAATTTCCTGTCTGTTGTACCCCCAGGTGTTGCTGAAAAAACTGAGCTGCATTTTTGTGAGAGGTTTTTTTTTTCCATGTCCCTGTCTGCTTATCCCACACGATACCCCGGGTTCAGTGACCAGATACCAAGACGTTTTCTCACAGAGATAGGGTCTAGGCTTCGATTGTTAAAAACAGGAACGTAAGAACTCTTTATTGGTGGGGGGTTGGGGGGTGGTAAACAACTTATATAGGATTTTGAAGGGGAACACAAGGACCATAACAAGTTCTCATAGGCTAAGGGTCTTTGTTCAGGCAGTGGTGGTCTGTTCTCATTGGCTGAGGTATGTTTGTTCACGAGGCAGCCACCACACGTCAACAGGTCTATGTTTACCTGGGGTCTGGGATTGTTTACCTGGCTCTTCAGGCTGCTTCAAGGTCACTCTGAGCTTGCCAGCCTGTCAGCTCCTGAGGTGGGTCGTACATTTCAGGGGCTGAGGCCAAACTTCCCTTACACCCAGGTCCCTTTTCTGCCTGGCTGCTCTCCAGCCACTCTGTGCCCAGCCTGTAGCACTGCATGGGGTTGTTGTGGCCAAAGTGCAGGACCCGAGAGTTGGCCTTGTTGAACTTCATCCCATTGGAATCAGCCCATCTCTCAAGTCTATCCACATCCCTCTGCAGAGCCCTCCTGCCTTCCAGCAGGTCGACAGTCCCTCCCAGCTTGGTGTCATCAGCAAATTTGCTGATGATGGACTCAATCCCCTCATCTAAATCATCAATTAAGATGTTCAACAAGACAGGACCCAACAATGACCCCTGCGGGACACCACTGGTGACCGGCTGCCAGCTGGATGCAGCCCCGTTCATCAGCACTCTCTTGGCCCAGCCATCCAACCAGTTCCTAACCCAGCACAGAGTGCCCCTGTTCAAACCATGGGCTGCCAGCTTTCCCAGGAGGACCTTATGAGAGACAGTGTCAAAGGCCTTGCTGACGTCCAGGTAGACCACATCCACGGCCTTCCCCTCATCCACTAGCCAGGTCATCTGATCATAAAAGGAGATCAGGTTGGTCAGGCAGGACCTGCCTCTCCTAAACTTGTAGTGGTTGGGTCTAATCCCCTATCCATCCTGTATGTGCCGTGTGGTTGCACTCAGGATGATCTGCTCCATAACCTTGACAGGCTGACAGACCTGTGGTTGCCCGGGTCCTCCTTGCAGCCCTTTTTGTGGATTGGTGTGACATTTACCAACTTCCAATTATTTAGAGCCTCCTCAGAGACCCAGGACTGTTGGTAGATGATGGAAAGTGTCATGGCAAGCTCTTCTGCCAGCTCCCTCATCACCCTGTGATGGATCCCATCTGGTCCCCTTGACTTCTGAGGATCCAAGCGTTGCAGTAAGTCACTAATTGTATCCTCCTGGAATTTAGGGGTGCTGTTCATCTTCCTGTCTTTGTCTACCAGTTGTCCTGTCTTGCTGGTGAAAACTGAGGCAAAGTAGCTGTTAAGAACCTCAGCTTTCTCCATCCAGATTAACTATATTCCCCCTCAGGTCGAACAAAGAATGCAGGTTTTCCTTGCCCCTCCTGTTGTTATTAATGTATTTATGGAAGTGCTTTTTGTTATCCCTTACAGAAGTTGCCAAATTAACTTCAAATTGTACTTTTGTCTCTAATTTTCTTTCTACATACCCTAACTATATTCCTAAACTCTTCATGAGTAGCCAACCCTTTTTTTCACAGTTGGTAATCTCCCTTCTGTTCCTTGATTTCCTTCAGAATCTCCCTGTTCAACCAAGCTGGTCATCTTCATCACTGGCTTGCCTTTCGGGACACTGGGACAGCCTGTTTCTGTGCACTCAAGACTTCCTTCTTGAAGCATGTCCATTACGTCTGTAGCCCCTTGTTTTCAAGGGTTGTTTCACAGGGTACACTCAGGACCAGTCTTCTGTAATAGGCCAAAATCTGCCCTCTGGAAGTCCAGCGTAGAGGTCTTGTTGATGGCCCTCCTTGCATCCCTAAGTATTGAAAACTCTATTATTTCGTGGTCACTGTGCCCTAGACAGCCTCTGACCACTACATCTCCCACTGACTCCTCTCTGTAAACAGCAGGTCTAGCAGGGCCCCTCCCCTGGTAGGTTCATTTGTGAGCTGAAGCTGGAAAATATCCTCTATACACTCCAGGAATCTCCTAGACTGCCTCTTCTCTGCTGTGTTGAGCTCCCAGCAGATAATCTGGCAGGTTAAAGTCACCCACAAGAACGAGGGCTGGCGATATTGAGACATCCACCAGCTGCTTGTAGAATGATTCATCCTCTTCATCATCTTTGCTGGGTGGTCTGTAAAAGACTCCCACCAGGATGTCAGCTTTGTTGGCCTTCCCCCTGATTCTGGTCCACAGGCACTCAACCTTATTGCTGGTGACCTCGAGTTCTACAGAGATAAGAGACTCTCTAACCTGTAGAGCCACCCCTTCACCTCTCCTACCCTGCCTGTCCTTTATGAAGACCTTGTAGCCCCCCATAGCAGCACTCCAGTCATGTGACTCATCCCACCACATCTCTGTGATGGTGACTACATCATAGCTTTCCTGCTGCCCTATGGCTCCCAGCTCCTCTTCTTTGTTTCCCATACTGCATGCATTGGTGTACATGCACTTCAGCTGGGCTGCTGATCTCATTCTTCACTCAGGCTTTCCATCCTTAGGCTTATCTCTGGGGAGCCTGGTTTCAAACCCATCTGCCTTCAAGCCTAGTTTAAAACCCTCCTGATCAGCCCCACCAACTTATGGGCTACAGACCTTTTGCCCTTCCTGGATAGATGAAGCCCATCTGGTTTGAGGAGACTGGGCAGCATGGAGTTTGCCCCATGGTCAAAATCCCCAAAATTTTGATGGTAGCACCAGTCCCTAAGCCACCTATTGTTAAGATGGGCTTTCCTACTCCTCTCCTCATTCATCTCCTCATTCATCTTGGCTAACACAGGAACTGAGGCAAATACCACCTGTGCTCCTGTCCCATGAACTGATAATACCAAGAGCCTTGAAATTCTTTTTAATTACCATGGTACTCCTTCCATTAATGTCATCACTGCCAGCCTGGACTACCAATAGTGGATAGTAATTTGAGGCCCGAAATAGCTCAGGAAGTTTCCTGCTAATATCCCTCACTGTGGCCCTAAGAAGGCAGGAAACCTCTCTGTGAGATGGGTCCAGTGGATGTACAGGGTCCTCATTTCTTATGGCTGTAGTTGTAATCCATCTAGTAGATGGAGGACAAACAGGAGATCCTCCAGTCAGATCTTCCTCTTGACTGTCCTCTACTTGACTTCCTGGCTTCAAGGCCTCATATCTATTCTTTAAGGGCACCTGGGAAGGTACTGGGGATTGAGAGGGTGTTCTTTCACCTCTCTGATCAGAGACCTGTTACCATTCCACCGCATCCACTCAGTTTGCTCCATCTACCTCATGACAGTAGGGGTAGGGCTTCACCATCTCCTCGTGGGCTCCATTAGGGGTTGAAAGGGTGCAACTCTACCAGTCAATTTCCGTTTCACTTTCCCTAATGGTTCTTAGCTTCTCTACCTCTTCCTTGAGTTCTGCCAGCAGGCAATGATCTGCATACAGGAATTTCAATGCACCATTTTGCTGATGATAGAAAACCGAGAGGTGCTGTTGACTCTTGCAGAGAGACCTTTCAGAGCAATCTGGCTCTGGAGCATTGGACAAAGATTAATGAAATGAAATTTAAGTTCAAATCCCAAGTTCTGCACCTGGGTCACAGAGTTAAATTGAGAGAGGTATGACCACAGAGCAGTACTTCAGAAAGGGGCCCTTGTGTGTGTTGGTTGACATTAAGCTCAATGTCTGTCAGTTCTGACACCCTGGAGGGCAGACTGCATCCTGATGTGCACCAGTCCAAAGAGATGATTGTCTTGCTGTACTCAATGATGGTGTGGCCTCACCTTGAGTGTTGGGGGCAATGCTGGGCCCCACAATTTAAAAGGAGTGAGAAGGTTCTTGTCTGCACTTGAAGCAGGCAGTGAAGCTGGGAAAAGGACGTTAAGGTATGTCCTCTGAGAACTGCGTAAGGACTTTGGGCTTGACTGGTTTAGAGAAAAGGAGTCTAAGAGATCTTACTACTCTTTGCAGCTTCGTAAGGCAAAGTGGAGAAGGAGGTGCTGATATTTCTCTGGTATCTGATGACAGGACACATGGAAATGGTTAGAAGTGGCATCAAGGGAGATTCAGATGGAATCCAAACCTCGGAAATTGTAACTTTACTGAGACAGTAGTTAAATCCTGGAACAGGCTTCCTAGACATGTGATTGATGCCCTAATCCTCTCAGTGTTTAAGACACATTAATGGTTGTTTAAACATTTGGTCAGCCTTAAAGTGGCTGGGCAGTTGGGTCATTGTAGCAGGCTTCCAAACGAAGTATTGCATTCTATTCAGCTCTAAATTATAATACTTATTTATAATATAATAAATATTTTAAATTTGACATTAATTCAAAAAGATTATTTAAGGGAGAATACTAAACATGTTAGCTTCACAAATTCCTCAGTTTTCAATCAGTGCAAGTTCTTTTTCTGAACATGAAGTTGTGTTGTTCTTTCTGTGCTCATTTGTATTCCTAGCCTTTCCCAAAGATACTTGTCTAGGAACAGAACAGCCATATTTTTGCATCCTGTCTAACTTGGCTAAGAACTGTTCTTTATTATGGTGAATATCCTTGTAAAGAATTCCTTTTTTATGATCACTGCTATAAATGGCAGTTATAAAGTACATTTTTTATTTAATAATTTGAAATTCAGTGCATCTAGCTTAATGCCAAGCTCAAAAGCTCATATTTGCTTCCATATATTCTGTTGTTTCAGCTGTTGCACTGCAATGTATTCACTAGGCCTGTAATTTATTTTCATAAAATTTATCATCTTGTCTTAAGTGGCATTATCAGCCTAGCTCCTAAGATAAACAAATCTGTATAGACAACCTCTATCTTAATGTTCACAAAGAGATTTATTTGGGTTTTGGCTGTATAGATAAGAGAGTAGGCTATCTGGGGAACCCTCTTCATTACACCTGCAGCAACATGACTTTCAAGGAAAGTGAATCGAGAAGCTGAAAAGTTGCCAGGTCTTTTTGGTGGTTGGTTTTGGGTTTTTTTTCCCCAGAAAGCTGCTGTCACTTGGAACTTGATTTATGGCAAGAAGGTGAAGCGAAGTGCAGAAAACCCATTAGTAAGCCCAAAAGCAATCATTTTTTATTGTGTGTTTCATATAGCAGACAGAGGATTGATTTGAGAATATGTTCAGTTCAGTGAAAATTTGGGCTTACTGATAGTTCTTGTGACAAGTACTGAGCATTTCTTGTTTCTAAGGATACTTAGATACCTCACAAATCTGGTTTTTTGGGGTTTTTTTTGCTTCAGTCCTGAAATAGAAGAGTATGGGACATACTCAGAAAAAAGGGAATGGTGCCTGTTGTTTAGTGAGCTGCCTTAATTTAAGTGATGGTAGAACCAGATATTCTTAAATGATGGCCTTATGTTCATACGTTCTGAATGCACCATTTGGTCCCAGCAAGGTCCTCCAGGAACTCAGCCCATTGGGGTTCAGGAATCTTTGTGTTTTCGGCATTAATGCTGGCTGATCTCTCAGGAGAGACAATTCTGAAAAATAGCTGAATTTTTAAAATAAATTTTACATACATTTGAAATTTCTGCCCTTCTGCAATGTGTTGTATTGCTGTCACAACATCTGACTTCTCACAGACACGGTTCTGTTCTATTTTTTCCTAATGGGTGAGCCACATAAACAAAGGGATATTTCAGACATTTATTACAAGTGTCATTTATTCAAAGCATCAGAGAATCATGGAGTCAGCTAAGTTGGAAGGGACCCACCAGTGATGTCAAGCCTAACTCTTGGTCTTGCACAGGACGCCCTAAGAGTCTGATAACTTATACACCATGTGCCTGATAACTTTGTCCAAAAGTTTCTTGAACTCAGTCAGGCTTGGTGTTCTGATGACTTCCCTGGGGAGCCTGTTCCAGTGCTCAGCAACCCTCTCTCTGAAAGTCCTTTTCCTGATATCTAACCTAAACCTCCCTGACTCATCTTTATGCTGTTTCTCTGAGTCCTGTTGCTGGAAGTGAGAGCAAAGAGATTGGTATCTGTCCTTCTTCTTCCCCTAATGAAGGTGTTAAAGATCACAGTGAGGTCTCCCCTCAGTCTCCTGTTCACCAAGCTGAACAGACCAAGTGACCTTAACCACACTTCACAAATCCTTCACCATCGACGTTGCCTTTCTTTGGATGGTCTCTAATAGCTTAATGTCTGTTTTATATTGAGCTGCCCAAAACTGCACACAATATTCAAGGTGAGGCTGCTTCAGTGCAGAGCAGAGAAGGACAATCCCCTCCCTCGACTGACGATGCTTTGCCTGATGCCACTGAGGACATGGTTGGCCCTCCTGGCTGCCAGGGCACTGCATATTCAACTTGCCATTGACCCTCAGGTCGCTTTCTGCAGAGCTACTCTCCAGCCTTTTTTTCTGCAATCTGTACACAAAACCAGGGTTGCCATGTCCCAGGTGCAAAATCCACCACTTGCCCTTGTTAAACTTCACAAAGTTGGTAATTGTCAAGGTCTCTCTGCAGGGCTTCTCCGCCCTCAAGGGAGTCAACAGGTCCTCCCAGTTTAGTGTCATTGGCAAACTTATATAGTGTTCCTTTGAATCCTGTGTCCAGGTTGTTAATGAAGATAGTGAAGATAACTGGGCCGAAAATGGAGCGCTGTGGAACTCTAGTAGTGACAGGTCAGCAACCTGATGTTGTTAACTCATTCCATTCACTGTAACTTTTTGTGCCCAACCTGTGAGCCAGTTGCTCACCCACTCATCAAGTATCATGGTTATCCAGCTGTGTGCTGGACACTTTGTCCAGAAGGATACTGTGAGAGACAGTATCAAAAGATTTTCTGAAATCCAAGGAGATTGCACCTACTGGCTTTCCTAGATCAAGCAGGTGGATTATCCTGTCATAGAGGGAAATCAGGTTTGGCAAGCAGGTCTTCCCCTCATGAAGTCATACTGTCTGTGACCAATGACTGTATTGTCCTCCAGGTGTTTTTCATTACCTCCCAGAATATTATGTTCAATGATTTTACTGAGTACTGAAGTGAGACTGACAGACCTGTAGTTTCCAGGCTCCTCCTTCTTGCAATTCTTGAAAAATGGCACAATATCTGCCATCTTCCAGTCAGCTGGGACCTCTCTGTATTCACAAGACCACTCAGAAATCATCAAGAGAGGCTTTATGATGACATCAGCTAGCTCCTTGAGAATTCTTGGATGAATTGTCTCAGTCCCCCATAGATTCATGGGCATCCAGCTCGAGCAGCAGATTGCATGCAAGTTCAGGGTCAACTTGCAATTATGGTCCTCCAGGTCAGGGCACTGAGACTCCCTTGGTCTGTCATCCATGCTGAAGACAGAGGCAAAGAATGATGTATTTAACACCTCTACCTTGTCTCTATCACTGTTATTAAGGTGACCATCTTCATCCTGTACCAGGCTTATATTACTTCTGCACTGCCTTTTGCTGTTAATATATAGGAAAAAAACCTCTTTTTATTGTCCCCTGCATTCCTGGCCCGCTTCAATTTCAGTTTTGCTTTGGCTGCATGTATTTTCTCCCTACAGTGGCAAGCAGCATCTCTGAATCTTTACATGTCACCTGACTGTGCTTCCACTGGCATCCACCTTCCTTTTTGCCTTATTTCAAAGGCAACATCCCTGTTCAGCAAACTGGCCTTCTGCTTCGCTTGCTTTACTTCCAAGATTTTGGAATTGCTTTCTTCCTGAGCCCTAAGGAGGTGATGTTTAAAACAGTGACTAGCACTGGTGGTGCCCAGCACCTAAAAAAGTATTTTCCTACAAGACCTTACTTACTAATTCCCTGAGCAGCCTGAAGTCTGCTCTCCTCATGTCCAGAGCTGAGGTTTTACTGGCACTTTTCCTCCTGTATCAAAGGATTTCAAACTCAATCACCTCATGGTCGCTGTGGCCAAGTCAGCCACCAATGTCCACTTCGCTCACGAGATCCACTCGGTTGACCAGCAGCAGATCAAGGAGGGCATCTTTCTGAGTCAGCTCCATTAGGACCTATTCCATAAAGTTATCACCCAGAATTTTTAGGAATCTTCTGGTCCAAGTTGTATTAGCTGTGTGAGGCTCACAGTTGATTTCTGGCAAGTTGAAGTTCCCCATAAGGACAAGAGCAGCTGACTTGGAAGTGTCCCTTAGTTCATCCAAAAATAATTCATCAACATCATAGTCCTGGCCAGGAGGCCTATAGTAGACTCCGATGATGACATCCACATTATTTGTTTACCCCTTTACTCTTACTGGGATGCTGTTGCCAGCTGTGAGCTCCTCCATACATTCTAGCCGCTGCATTGCATACATCAACGGGCCTCTTCTGCCTTGCCTGTACCTGATGAAGGGCTTGCAACCATCCAAGAGGGCATTCCAACTGCTGGACTCATCGCACCACCTTTCATTTATGCCAGTGATGTCAAATCTCTGGGACTGGGCCAAAGCTTCAAGTTCCTCTTGCTTGCTGCTCATGCTCTGTGGATTGGTGTAGAAACATTTCAGGTGTACTACATTGTAGCCACCACCTCATGAAGCAGACTGATGAATCCATTTAATGCTCATTTTCTCGTCTTTTGACACGCCATCCCATCACTCATTACTGGAAAGCCTGGTTTTGTTCCTTTCCCTTTTCCAAACTAGTTTAAGGCCATGTCAATGAGCCCTACTAGCGCATACACTGGAACTCTGTTTCCACTCTGAGACAAGTGCATCATCTGAGGTGTCAGTAGAACAGGTTTAGAGTAGATCATCTCATGGTCATAAATCCCAATTTTTTTCTAATTGCACCAACCTCATAGCCATGCAATGACCTGATGAGTTTGCCTCTTCCTATCATTATTATTCCTTGTTATGGGAAGGATTGAGGAAATTAACTACTTGTGCCCCTTCCTGATCCTTTAACCAGTTGTCCCAGGGTCTTGAAGTCTCTTTTGATTGCCTTTGGACTTCTGTTTTTTATTTTGTCACTGTGAGTTTGAACAACCAATAATGCATGGTAGTCAGAGGGCCTTACTAGACTGCGGGGTTTTCCAGTAGTGTTCCTTACCCAAGCCTCTGAGAGACAGCAGACTAAGTTGGGTCTGGTCTGTGTATCAGGCCCTCCATTCTCCTTGAAAGGGAGTCTTGTATTGCAATTATTCTTTTTTTCCCTCTTGACAGAGGAGGTCTTGATACAGGGTACAGGTGATGGTGTTTTTGGAGACCCCAGACCAGAGGGGCCTTCACCCAGCTCATCAGTTTTTGGGCCCTCTAGTTTCAGAGACTCCTAACTGTTGTAGAAGGTGCCAGTCCTACTTGTAAAATTTCCAGAAGGGGAACTTTTCAGAAGTGGTGGTGAATGGTGCTGCATCCAGTTGGCATCCAGTCATTAGTGGTCCTCCAGGCATCAGTGTTGGGCCCAGTCCTGTTTAGTATCTTCCTGAATAATCTGGATGAGGGGATTGAATCTACCATTAGCAAATTCGTGAACAGCACCAAGCTGAGCTACTACATGATCCAGAAAAGACCTGTTACTGTGTCCCCTGAAGATGCTGTGAAGTAGTGTAGAATAACCTTAGGGTCCTAGCCATTTCTCCTCCTGGCTACTGCAAAAATTAATCCTGTCACAGCCAAAACCAGGAGAATATCTTAGGCCTATCAGCAGTTCTAGGCATCATACAGGTTGCTTTGTACTCCTGGATTTTGGGAGAACAGCTTTCTCATTGAAGAATCCCATAGACATAAATAGGCTTGAAAACTTGGTGGTCCGGGCTAAAGAATACACATCTCCTATGTGAATAGGCTCCAGCAAAATAATAGAACACCATAGTTTCTCTTAGACCCTTAAAACTGACTATAAAAAAAGCACTGACTATGAAGAAAGTCAATAAAATCGTCTTTAATTACACTAATGGCAATAGATTTTTCATCTTGGGCTTTTTCAGTCTAGCAGGAGGATCATATGTCTTGTCAGAGTTTACCATAAAAAGACTGAGATATAAAGGTGTTTCAAATCTATGCAGTATTAAATACAGGTTTGAGTATTTTACTTTTCCTCAGCTACTAATTCAAAGGATCTATTCTGTGTGCTACCTATTATAAAGAATAAGCTAAACAAATCTGCACATTATTCACTATCGTGAGTCCCAAATGTAAACTATCTTACAGTTGTTTTTGCTATTTTAAGGTATTCAGATATTTTTAAATTCTGGCAGCTTGCAAACTTTTATCAGATTTATTTTAAGTTTTTGTATCAGTTTAGTTTCATCTGGAAATCACAGTTAAATGTGCATGTAACTATTTGTTGCTTATATGGATTTCCTGTATATGAGGAAATAAGATTAGTAAACATTTTATATCTACAAAGACTAAAATGTCTTATCTCTCTCAGGGACATAATCTTTTGAGTTTTATGTATTTCTTGTTCTTTCAAGGCTGGTATGAAGGCTAAGTCTATCTGTAAAACTCTTATCTTCTGAAATGAAGGTGCATTTCTCTATGTCTGTGAAAGGGCAGCAACAGATAGGCAAACCATTCATTGCTATCTTCTAGCTGTCTGTTAAAAAAATTCTAGCATAACTAACTGGGTTTTGAGGAAATCTGTTAGAGCTTTTCTATTTACAGAATTTTATCACAGGATTCACTTGTATTCTTGCTTAGGTTTAATCTTCCTGAGAAATGGTTATGCAAACACTGACATTTAATTTCAAAATAGGTTAAAACCTTGTCACTGACAATCTGATGGACAGTATGATTGGATTTGCCAATAATCATTGACTTTCAATCACAAGTACTGCCAGAGTGCCATTGTTTTAACTGGAATGAGCATACCTCTGACTCAGTGAAGTGCCACATAGAAATAACAGTTGCTTCTCATAAAGTCAACCACAAAATGAAAACATAGCCTGAGGTTATTGTTATTGCTGTTTTAAAATTACAGACCCTAGATTTACTTGTTAAGACTTGATATTTGCATTTCACTGTAATAAAAAGGATGTTTATTTGATGTCTTTTAAATGGCTGTGCTGCTCGTTTCCATGAAATTTGGCAATATAAGCATGCATTTGTAAAGCAAAATGGGAACTAGAAAACCATCCATTGGAAATGGCATCACAAACACATGATTTCTTTTTTAATTTATTTTATTGCCACTTATTTTGGCACTTTTTTCCCTCCCCCCCCTTTTTTCCCCCTCCCCCATCCCCGTTCTGCCCATTCTTATTCTGTATACATTTATTTCTGCCAAAGCAAGCATGTCTTCTGCTGAGTGGGTCAGTAAGCACTTCTTTTTAAAAGGATTTTAATAACTTCCATGAGTTGGTAAATGTGAAATTAGGGAGAAGTGATGAGTGTTGAACACCTATGAGGGCTGACAGAATTTCTTCTATAAAGTGTATTCCAGGTCATTAGTACCTGAACTTCCTCATATTTTTAGCAATTCCAGATATTTATCAGGTTTTCAGATGGAGTATTATAGAGCTCTGTTAGAAAACACAGAAAATAAAAGAGCATGGAAGAGTTCCACTTTTGTGTTTTAAAAATACACCAGAGTGTATTTTGTAAGAGTACATAAAATGTAAGAGGTCTCTGAGCTTCAAATCACTGAATGCTGGGATAATATACTGAAGAAGGTTCGTGATACATTTGTCCTGTTACACTCTAATCTCTGCATCCGATCTTGTCTGTTGATAAAAGATATGCACTAAGCTAAATGTCTTTTCTTTTTGGTTCACATTGACTATTATGTTCTTAAAAAGTATCTTTGCAAAGACAGTTTCATAAACTGTTTAACATGATAGTAGAATAGTTTTGATAGCAAGAGACATTCCTGCCCTTCTTTGTAATAAATAAATTTAAAAAAATAGTAAGGTTACAAAAAATACCAACAAAACCCCACACCAAAAACTCCCTGAAGAAGTACAAACCAGAATTTCATTAAAATGAAGATCCCTAGTTTAGTTCAACTATTTATGGCACTTGTAGTCTACATAAATGCTAACGTGTCAGGTATTAAAACATACTACCTAGACCTACATCAATGTCCCACTGGCGTTGTTTTAATATCTGTTGAGGCACATTATTTCTAATAAAGTGATTTCTCAAAGAAGTCGTTGACAGGATAGAGTTCTTTAATGGTGTCCAGGAAAAAGAAGATTTTGACATCTTAACAAATTATTTCTAGATATATTGCCAAAAGAAAATATACCTTCTTAACAGTATTTTTTTAATGATTTTGTGTTGGAAGTCACAAGTAACTGACTGAATGTAAATTTTATGTTAGAACAGAATGTTCCTAAGCAAACAATTTAAATTCATTGTGTATTTAGGGAACAGGATATTTCTGCCAATATTTCGGTAGCTAATTCATAAGACACTCGGGTATATAGCTGTTTAAGGCAACCAGCTTATGCCTCATGTAACTGAATGACAGCTAGGATTTCTGCCGAGAAAGGCAACGTTATTCTGGGCTGTGTGAACTGTGACAGAGTCAGAAGATCAAGGCAGGAATTACCGTGTGCAGGGCTTGTTAGACCGCGTGTGGCTTAAGGGCTTCAGTTTTGGTCACTCTTATACAGTAAATGCAGGTAAAATGGCAGGAGTTCAGGGAGGGCCATTGAGGCAGTGGGACTGGAGCCCTTTACCTGTGAGGAGAGACTGTGGCATCAACAGTGGTTCTACTGAGAGAGGGAATGGCTTTGGGCAGCATGCAGCAGCATTGTCTGCACCGAAGGGAGGGATGAAGAAGATACAGTTAGACTCTTCACTGCAGCATGTGGTGGGAGTATGAGAAACTGCAGCATGAGTTGAAACACCAGAGACTCAGACTGCAGATAAGGAAGAGCCTTTTCTCCAGCAGAACAACTTGGTGGGTCTGGTCCCAAGGGATGCTGGACCATCTCCATCCTTGTGGGTTTCGTAGATGAGCTGGGTGAAACCCTGATCAACCTAGTCGGAGCCCACAAATGAGCCTGTTTGGGGCAAGGGTCCTGAGAGTGGACTGCAAGTAAGAATGAGCCCCTGATTGTCAAATGTCAGAAAACACATGTCAGAGCAGAGCTATTTCTCCAACTATGTTTATGTACAAGTCTTACTGACAGCGCTCCTCTCTATTTCTTGAATTTCATTAGTTAAAATCAAAACCTCAATATAGAGGACCTCTCTGTTATGAGTACACACTTTATACATTCTGTCAGTTTCAAATTCCTCATAAGCAAAAAATATTTGAAAGAGAAGATAAGACTTAAAATGGTTTCATTCCTCCTGAGTGGGCTGGGCTCAGACTTGAGGGTTAGGGACTCCTTCTTTACAGTAATTAGCAATATAGATAGATAAAGATAAAATGAATTTAAAAGAAAAAAAAATTTCTATCCCCTGCTGCATTTGATAAAGAGGGAAGTTTTTGTTTTGTGTTTTGTTTCTCCATATATTATTAATAGTCATCATCACCATAACTAGGCTTGGCCAACGAAGATTTGGGAAGGGCTGTCCCCATGTGGGTGTGCCCTTCCAGCCTGCCCAGCTGATGTTTTAGGTGAGGCACAGCGTGCTCAGGACTGGCCCCACCCTTTAACTCCTGAGGTTCATCTGCCACGGCCGAGCGAGCTTGGACAGTGACAGTGAAGTCCGCAGGACTAGAACCTACAGCCCTCGGCATTGCCAGGAGCTCTCCCATCCAAGTACTAACTGGGCCCGAGCTTGCTTAGCTTTGAGATCTGATGGGATTGGGCGTGAGGGTGGCGAGGCCATAGTTTTAAAAATTGTTGGTAGTGATGTGGAAGGAAATAGACTGCTCTAAAATATCTTTAACTTTTTGAAGTCATTATAATGAAGCTTTCAAATAATATTTGAATTACTTGTTAAACAAAGCCATTGTAAAGAAGTTAGAATATCTTTATGTACCATACTAAATATACAGAGGACTGAATTTTTTTATTAATCTGATAGAGTATAATTTTGAAGAAAATTTGTAGCTGTTACTTTCTTCATTTCAATGTCTGATTTTGAAAGATTACCACATTATAACCATGTAAGTATAAGAAAATAAGAGTATTAATGACAAAAGTAGGAAAAAAATGCTTAGACAATAGAAGTTTTCCCAAATGTTTATTTATCTGTCATAGTGTCTCAGTGAATCAGCCTTTGATGTGTTATAGGTCATTGAATTTTCATGTAGAAACAAAACATCAGAAGTCATCAGATGACTTTGCTTTCATCAGAGTACTTACAATGCACATCTGTTTTAAGGAAGGATAGGGCTGATCAGCTAAGTATGAGTGCACATGGTTGTTCTGATAGATGAGTCCAGCACAAGCTGTAGAGTTCAGTATTTAAAGCAGTGCAGTGCACTGCATTGAAGCTTAAGTTAAAATTGTTTGTTCTCTGGCAAACAGGATACAGACCTACCACAATGTTTTTTACAAGAATGTACCACACAATCCTGAGAGGCAGAAGGCTTAGAGAGAAAGATACAGAAACATGCCAACACTTTCTTCTTTTACATTAATGAAATTCCCGTGGTGAAGTCCAAATATACAGTGTTCTGAATATTGGTATTTGGATTTTTACATACAGATTTGCATTTGTAGTCACACATTTCTTTAATTATTGCCATCCAAAGAAGCTTCTCAATGAAGAAGAACTTTTTAAAAGTCATTGTTAGGCAAATGTACACAATTCAGTAGAGCAAGTTACCCAAATGAGACAGAGAGCGAGTCAGAGACTATTCATGTTTATCTTCTCCCCTATACATTGCCTTTATGAAAGAAACCTCCTTTGAAAGAGTCTTCAAAACAATGTAACAGTGCCACCTACTATGAGACTATCTCATGTTCTCATACTGCACAGGTTATTATCACAGATCCTTGTACTTAGTTTTGCCTAAAATTTTAAGTGAAATGCACTTGGCAGACCTGATGCTAATGGTTGCTTCTGGAAGATACTGTAATTTTTTTAAAATGTGTGTCTGTTAACTTGATAGTTTATAAATAGGTAAATTTTTGAAATTAGTTTCCCTTTTCTATATTTGAATGTTGTGGGGAAAAAAAGAAAGAAAGGAAGGAAGGAGCTCAGGTAAATTCAGAAAAGAAATTAAATACAGGGATTTCAAGAAATGAAGAATCACTAAACAGCTGGTCCAGGTTTTGCCTCTGCGATCAGAGAGTGAGGACTGCATCCTCAGTGGTATATGTGCCCTTTATTTAATTTTGAAGCATTACTTAACCTATAAATAGGGAATAGTGACTAGACGTTCCTCTTCTTACCTGGTCATTCCTGGTCTCTATAGAAGTACGTATGTCAGTACATGCAAACATTTAATAGGATTTTTTTTAAATTATGTTTGAGCTGTATATATCACTAGGACAGCTGTACATTTTATTTTACTTGAAAGTATGGACAAATTCATGAGAAGGCACTAGCACATCAGGCAAGACAGAAGAGTTGCAAGCTGAAGTTCCATATTTTGTAAAGTTCTGAAATCAGTATATTTTGTAATTATTTCCAAACCCTGTCTAAGTTTACCTAACTTATTAAACATGGGGAGTAGTAGAGAGTAATGTTTTGTGCTTCTTTCAGCAGTTTCTTTGTAATTGTAAATATTCTCTTCATTTATTCAATTTCTGTATGAAAAGTAGAATAATGGATTGATATCAACAGCTGTATAGAAAGTAACTACAGTGAAAGTCACCTTCAAATTGATATTTAAAAAACCCCAGCCCATATGTCATACTATCCAATGGTTTCTTTGCCTAAGTCTGCCATATTTTCTGAGTAATTAATAGAAACCAAAAATCTTGGTAGGCTATTTTGTAAAACATCACAACCTTACAGGAACTTGGGGTTTGGGACAAACATCTTAGTAAAAACATAAATAAAGATTTATAGAATTATTTAATGGATGAACATTTCTCTAGGGCATTAAAGGCTGAGTTTCAAAGTTCTCATTAACATGTCTGAAACTTTTAGTGTGAATTATTTTGATTTCTTGCATTGGATTTGTACCTCTATATTTGTGCTTCATACAAAGAGAGTCCTTTCATACCAAGCAGTGTTAAGTCTGGTCATTTGGCAATAACCCGATATTCCAAATTTCCTTTCCTTTTACTGTGCAAAACACTTTGCACACCCTAATCTGTTTTAAACTTTGTTGATCAACAGTTCGATCCTGATTTTTTTGTGTTCCCCACACTCAAATTAACTTATTCTTTGGATTACATCCAAGATTTATCTTTGGAAATTTGAAACATAGCATAAAGCCAGTATGGTCTATAGCTTGCTACATAGGAGTTGGTAGCATGATATATGAGAGTTGGTTTCTTGCTCTGCAGTATGAGTTCTGTCCGCATCATTTCTGGGAGGAGATGCTACCATCCGTTGCATGCTGTGAAGCACACATATTAGGTACGATCACAGAATCATGGAATGATTAGAGTTCAAAGGGACCTTAAATATGTAGCTCCAAACCCTCCTGTCATGGGAAGGGAACCTTCCACTAGACCAGGGTTCTCAGAGGCATATCCAGCCTTGCCTTGAACACTCCAGGGAAGGAGCAGCTACAGCTTTTCTAGGCAACCTGTGCCAGTGCCTTATCATTCTCACAGTACAGAATTTCTTCCTAATATCTGATCTAATAAACCCACTGCCTTTCAGCATCAGGCCTTGTCCTATCACTGCATACGCTTGTGAAAAATCCCTATCCAGTCTTCTTGGAAAGCCCACTTTATGTACTAGACAGTGCTTTGAAGTCTCCCAGGAGCCTTCTGCTTTCTGTGCTGATACCACCCAACTCTCTCACCCTGTATTCATAAAGCTGAGCAACAGCTTCTGCATCTCTCCCAATATCCAAGTCTTGTTGGTCCTTATTGTTCAAGAAGTGTTTGGACAACACTCCCAGGCACATAGTGTAATTCTTGCAGTGGTCCTGTGCAGGGTCAGAAGCTGTACTCAGTGATCTCTGTGAGTCCTTTCCAACTGAGGACATTCTGTGATATATAGGAAGTACCTGTTTGCTGTGAAGATCAGTTAATTCTCACATAAGTGTGCTTCATCAGTATGATGATTTTAATATTTTCCCATGAAATTGCATTCAATCAGTAGATTTTGCAGAAGGTAAGACACTGGACTTGAACAGGACAGACTCTCTTGCAACACTTCAAGAAGGAGAACTCTGGTCTTATCGCAATAATGCTTATTTCAAAAAATAGGAAAAAAGTTGAAAAATAGTAAAAAAATATCTACAGTTACAGGCTGACTCATTCTCTAATGCACTCTAATAAGAAAAGTGAATGAGATATCATAGGACAATATGAAGACCACTCAAGCTCAAAAGGACATTTTCTTTGTCTTGTACAGTAGAATTACAATGCTTTGCTTCCAAGAAGACTTCATGAAGTTCAATGTGAAGAAAAATGGAGACATATTTCTTATATACTACAATGACAGGCACCCAGCCACCCTTTTTTCAAGCCCATCTTCTGATTTATTAAAAAGATGATATTCTGTGACTAGCAACTTGCATTTATTATTTAACAGTATTACTATGAGTCTCTGCCATCTTTATCACTTTCTCTGTGTCCTTGCCCAATCTTTTCTTGGTATATGTTCTCAGTATTATTTAAAATAATCATAAAGAAGTCTGCTCAGTTTTCTGCCAGCTTTGTCTTTGTTCCATCTGTACAGTTCCATTTCTACCACCATTTTAAGTACTGGTAGAGGTTTTGGTTATTTATTACTATACCTGAACTCTGCAATAATTATTCTTAGATTGAATAAGCACTTGGAAAGGTGTCCATAAGTCCAAAAACCATCCTTCCTGCCTAAATAAATTTTATGATCTTGGTGTTCCCACAACACAGTCCAAATTATTCATCTTGTCCAAGATCTGGGAAATGGCAATGTGCCATAACTTCAAGGGCTGGTTAACCTTTGCCAAGACCTTAGAAGCCAAATGCTTAGCTGCCAAGGTTTTCAAGGCTCTTGGATGTCACCCAAGCTTGATTTTTTTTCTGGAGAATAAATGTTTCTTCTGGTAAAATGGTTGCTATTCTGTTGTGATGACAACTTTCTTGTGACACTGAATCCCGCTTTTCTAAGGATACATTGGATACTTTCAGAGTATTAGCAAAGACCTTATTTCACTATTTTTTGTCTGTTTTTTCCTGTGTCCATCTTCTCTTAGACAACCACTGCTGCCACATAACAAGAAAAATAAAACACATTAGCTTTTCGTTTCCTAGCAAGTAGCGGGCCCCTACCTGCCTGCTGCATTTTGTTCAATTTCAGTTGTGCTTCCTGTTGCCTCTGCTCTTATGTTAGTAATAAAAGTATTACAAAACTGCAGAGAACTTCTGAACTAGATGTTGCTTCTTGTCCATCACTTTGCTCAGATTTGTGCAGAGAAAGCTACTGTTCTTCAAAAGAAGGATACCAACTTGATCTGGATAGCCTAATTCTGTTTTTTCTACTTGTTGTGTTTCCACTTAACTTTCATATTGATGGAAATGGAGAAAGAATGAGCAAAAATCATAGTTGAATGAAAATCTGGTAGCCCAAAATTAAACTACATTGTACTTTCTGGGTCAAGGAAGTGTAGGTCTAACCATCATGGTTTCAGTGATGCTGATCTTTAAAATTACCTTTAATATCTGTTTTTCTGCAGCATCAGTTTCTGGCACTTGTTCAGTGTAATATGCTAAATTAAGGTGTTAAGCCCTTGAGTCCTAAAATCATACTAATATTTTGGTACATAGTCACTACCGATTAGTTTTATATTTCTGACTTTTCCTAGCTGACCACTAAAAGTCAACATAAAGCAAGAATTTATTCTACTATTGATCTCTTTTAATATACCTGTTCTGTGTAATTATTTGGAAATGTTTTATACAGTATAAATCTATAATCACTGTTGTTGTCTCTCATAAAGGGAACTTGCTCTGAAGCATATGGAGAAGGAAGACAAATGTATATAGGGAAAGAGCAGAACATGATTAAAAGATTTAAAGATAATGATGAGACTGGAGTACAGCTGCATAGGATAACACAGAACACCTAGTTATGAGGGTTATCGCTGAAACAGAGTTTTAGATTTTTCTTATTAGATGTTAAGTGATGGTGGGCTCTGTGTTTTGAGGGGGTTTTGTGAGAAACTTGAGCAAACATACAAAGAGCAGTTAAGAATCAGTAATTATCGGAGATGAAATTAGAAGTGAAAGAAAAGCAGAATTTCCAAGGGTAGTTTGTGGCAATAAATGTAGTGTTTGCTGGCGACATGTTTTTTCTCAATGTGGAGTGTAGAATTTATAAAATATTACTTAAATTATGCTTTTATTTTCAGGAGGAAAAATGGCCAATGCAAACAACAAAAAATATTTTCTTTACATTTACATTTTGTTTCAAACTAGTATGTGAAATGAGTTGCTTACATTATGTATTTTCTGACTTTCTGCTTTATTTGATCACAATCAGGAGGAGAAGTCCCTTAAGCATTGTGCAGTTTGCTCAGGTTACAAGTTGGTCACTTTGGATGTTGCCTAGATTTTTAACCTCTTTATAAACAATTCTTCAGCAAAGTCAGTGTCCTGGGAGACAATCACACCTCACAGAGGAGGAATGAATTAGTCTAAACTGAGATCAAGAAAGAGTCAAGATGAAAAAGGTGGGAGGACATAATACAAATCACCAGTAAAATTTATATGAATATCTTAAGTGCAAAGAAGATCAAAGCAACAGCAGTGCAGAGAATCAGTACTGATTGCATTTGGTATAGACTATATCTGTGATCAGGTTTGCTAATGTCATGAATTTTCTGGAATGTGTATGTGGTTGTTTACAAAATTCATACATGCATATGTAATAAATATATATATTTATAAAAAAAATTATAATTACTTATTCTTAAAAAATAATGACCTGGGGTTTTTTTACAAAGAATTTCTAAAGGGTACAAAGTATTGCTAAAATGAGCCTGATATAGGTCTGACATGATTTGACATTGAATAAAGACTCTTAATACACCATCCTTATATGTGATAAGTGGTGTAACTGCTGTTAGGGAGTTGTATAGTGCCATGAAACTGTAGGAAGTGTATTCTTTGCTTGATGGCAGTAAGTTATAGGTATCAAGTGTATGTGTATCATACATCTTTCAAATACATGTTATAGGAAAGAGATCTGGATGATCTGTCATTGTAGTAAATGCAAGTTGTCAGACTTCTCAGCTTTTTGAGACTTCAAATACCAGCTGAACTGGTGATGTTCCTTTCTTTTTCTAAAAATAAAGTAATGCCCATTATTTACAGAAAGAAAGAAAAAGCATCTCAGTCCTTCATATTTATTGCCATTAATCCATTGCTACATTGTCTTCTGAATTGTTGAGCTCTGTTTCCAGGTCAGATAAATCTATTCTATCTATTCCATATCCATCAGTGCTATGCTAAGTGCTAGCTAGTGGTTGTTCTTCTTCCTTCCAGAGAGAATGTCAGTATCCAGGAATAAAAATGAAGTACCTTCACCAACCAACCAAACCTAACAAAACCATCAGCAAGGGACAGTAATTTACTATATATTTTTACTTTTTTACTGTATTTATAAATAAAGTACATTTTTAAGATAAGTTACAATTACTGGAGCTTTTTGCCCTTTCAGGATTTTCTTTCCTTCTCAGTAACAGCTGTTTTGCAACAACAGGAGCAAAAATTGTCAGCAGTTTGCAAATTAAATGTTTTTTGACTTCTTTGCAAACAACCCTTTCATATTATTCGCAAATCTTCCCAACATGAAGCTTTGAGGTACAGATGACAGAATAAAACAAACATCAAAAAATCAAAGTCTTCTTTACTGACTTTGTGATTAATTTTAAAATATGATGACATGAAAGTCTCCATGTTCCAAACAAAATTTTAAAATTTTGGAGTTTCTAGAAGCCCGGAAATGTGTCAGTAAATGCCAATACCAAAACTGCTAATAATGTCTACTTCTTTCTCATTGTATGGATAACAACGCTTGTGAGGGGCAGCAGGAACAAGATGAAGTACTCTTTTGAGCATGGCTACACAAGTTAGGAAAGTAGCTGATGGCATATGCACTGAAGATGAAGCTGATGATGCATGACATTTTATTTCAGCCTTTGCCATGATAAGTTTTTAACTAGTCAGATGAGGAAAAAAGCCTGCCCAACCTTCATTTTAATTCTGAACTTAATGAGTTGTCTTGGGATCATATGAGAAAGCCAGGGGGACCTAGATGAGAAGTAGGATGAATAAAGTCAATGTATTTTCTCAAGTCTGTTAACAACTATTTTCTTGGTATTTTGCACATTTTAAACCATACCACTTTTAAATGTAGTTAATAAACTTTACTTACCTATCCTAAGCTCCCAAGTGCAACATTCTTTCCTAAAATATGTGATTGAATTCAATCTAACCAGTCTAAAGGAAATGCAAAGTACCTTCACAATGGTAGCCATCTAATTATACTTAAGTGTAATGATTAAATTTTAAAATTATTCTGATGGTAAAGTTTACCATTTAAATGTAAAGCTTGACAAGAAGATAATCCAGAAATATCTTTGACTGTATGTGTTCTCCTTCTGATGTCATTGCATTTTCTAAAGTACAGGTTTCAGAGATTGGCAGATAGGTTCACAGGGATATGTTCCTAAATGGTATAGCTGTAATACTGTTGACATCTGTGAATTAAGAAAAAATGAGAAGTTTAAAACATAAATGCTAAGTAGCATGAGCACAACATCTTTAGGATTATCAGAATGCATTTTAGAAGCAGAAAAGCTAATGGAAAGAGTTCTGTAATTATTGGATGAAGGTATTTCTAAGCTTTATCTCTTTTTTTTTTTGTTCTTTGAAATATGGAGGTCCAGATATATGCTGTATCATTTTTTCCTTGAGGCACTGTGCTCTTTCAATTATTGGCAACTCTTTGTAGCTATTGAGATAAGAAAGGCTTCTATAAGGATGTGAGCAATATAAAAAACTTACACAATTAACTTACGCAGGTAAGACCGTGACTGGGAGGGTTGTAAATTATGCCAGATTCAGTGAGGATACTCAAAAATACTCTTATGAAATAAAATTTTGAGTTTAAAGACTTTGTTTCATATTCTAAGTTAGATTTATGACTATAGTGCTAGCTGAAATTCGGAAAGGTATTCCTTGCTACAATACAGCAAAATCTGTCTGTGGTTCTTGCTATGTATAATTCAAGCTACAGTTATGCATACCTTGTCAGTTACATCTTCACTTTCTGTTGCATAATTTTTCATTAAAGTATCCATATATGTGTAACAAGAAAGATGTCCTGCAGCTTTATGAAAGCAGTTATAAAATAGGCACAAGAGATCATGGCTATTGTTAATAAAAGTGTTGAATACTGTCATTTTGAAGGTTTTTTTGTCAACCATTTAAAACAAAACTAGGAAGTCTTAATCAGTAACACTGAAGTCAGTGATGCAGTCATCAACAGACTGATGTCAGTCTGTACTATATATAATTTCCCCCCCCCCCCCCCAGTTTAATAGTAACATTGATATGAGTATTCTATAGAGCAGATGGGGAGTTTTTCCCATCTAACATATTTGAAAAAAATGCTTGAACTGTTCAGGAAGGCTACGTCTTACATATTACTACATTAGAATTGAAAGCCTTTTATGGAAGTGCTAGAAAGATGCAGTCCTCTGTTTTTAATCATATGCTGACAGTACAGTGTTACTAAGCATAATATCTATAGCTGAACTGGTCATCCTTGTTTTAAAAATGACAAGAGTTGCAAAGACAAAGCCTGAAATACTCAAGGAAGCCTTATATGTGATCTTACCATAACAGCTCTCTGAACACTGCAGAAAGTCAGGGTAGTTAAAACTGATGACCTCTGTTGTATCACATAACAAATTAGAAATTTTGTTGATAGCAGTAAACACATGTTGTCTAGTGCTGTTTAACACAAGGCTAATTGTTCCATGGTAACTGTAGGTACAGTCTAATAGACACATGCATTAGTCTGAATCCTCTTCGGCAGTCTAGTTCTTTCATATTAGGAGTTATCCTTAAAATACAGATTTAATGGTCACAGAGAAATTAGAGCATTTCTGTAAACTTACCTAGAAATTTTGAGGTAAAAAGCTTCCCTGTAGAAGCAGGAGAAAGAGGAGATGAGAGGATATTTCTGTGGCATTACTTACCTGTGAAAAAGGACCAGCATAAGCTTGTAATCCTGAAGGGGATGGACGGAGTTGCTTAGACAAGAGTTCTACACATAGAAACATCAGATATATATTCCTGAGAGATGTGTGGTTATATGGGTCATGGTGTGAAATGGAAATAAACTAAATTTAAAAGCCATCTCAGGATTTTCGTACATGGAAAGCAGAATATTGGATATCTGTTTCTATCTTTTAGGTATTTTCTTATACATGCCAATGAAAAAAGTTTCTCTTAAAAAGCTGCTTACTCTAGGCATATGAAAATACTTCCCTTCTGTCACTTTTCTTCCTTGGACATCATCTTTATTCCATCATATATAGTATGCTGGGAGCAACATTCCTGGTGAGAGGTGAGGTGGTTTATCTGTTATACTTCTGAGACTTTTAAAATTAAATCCTGTCCTAATAGAGAAGAAATCTGAATATAGGAGTAAAAGGTGATTTAAGTTAAAGATAACTTTGCACATTGAATTCTTTGATATTCTCTACTTTGTGTAAGTTACACCACAAGTGTCAAGGTATGTCTGGTCTAAGACAGCTGTACAGCATGTTTAGAAACACAGTAAGTTTGCTCACTGTGAAGTGTGTCTTTATTACAGACTTCAGAAGCAGTTGTAACCTGTGAGGAGCTTCTTTCGTGTTTTGAGTTACTGCTGAGTTACTGTATTATGTATAGATATCTCCTAGTTTGTTTTTATTTGCTTTGCAACTTGATTTGGAAAATAATGGAGGTTGTTGCATTTTTGAATTTAAACCTTTTTCTGCCCAAGCGAAGTAATGTAACTTCTCATGGTCAGATACAAGTTGTATCTGAACAGGATACAGGGGCGGCTGAGGTCACTCGGCTTGTTAATCCTGAAGGGATGTGGAGAGAAGCCCTCATAGCTTTCTCTCTGTAGCTTCCTCATGAGGGGAATCGGAGGGTCAGGCACCAATCTCTTCTTTCTCACCCAGGGAAAAGCATGAAACTGTGTCAGGGGAGGTTTAGGTTGGATATCAGGGAAAAGTCCTTCACCCAGAGGGTGATTGGGCATGGGAACTGTAGGGGTAAGGTAGATACGTCGCAGTCAGAGGAGGCAGAGTCAAACTCAGGCTGCAGTCTGATCACAAGGCTTGCACTGAAGGCAAAGGACTTTATTTTTATTTACAGCTTCACTTTTATCTACTCTTGCATATAACATGCCAGCACACTATTGGTTAATTAGTTCACCTAACATACATGGAAACGTTCTACTGGTTACAAGGCATCACACATTCTACAGGTGGCTCTCCAGTCTGTCTTTAAGAGTGCATTCATTCGCCAGTTACCTCAGATCTTAGGAGATCCACACACCCACTGTCACCCCAACAGGAACAGGCTCCCCATGGAAGTGATCACAGCACCAAGCCTGACAGAGTTCAGGAAGTGTTCAGACAATTCTCTCAGACACATGGTGAGATTCTTGGGGCTGCCCTGTGCAGGGCCAAGAGCTGGATCTTGATGATCCTTGTGTATCCCTTACTAACTGGGATATTCTGTAATTCTGTTTCTGTCTAGGGAGTACATCATAATAAAATTTATTCAGGGGCTGCAATAAAGGAGCATTATATTTATAGATGCTATTAACTTTGCCTACAATTAAAAAAACCTCAGAGTGAAGAACATCAAAGCCAAGAAAAATGCATTGCTTACTCACTCATGTTTCTGTATTATGAATAGTGTTTCTGCATTTTTAATAGAAAAAAGCCAGTTAAGGTTAATACAACATACTAACATTTATTAATGTCTTACAATGACCTTTGGCTTTTAGGCAATCCAAAAGCATGTTTGGGCCATTATGTATGTTTTTTGCTGAGCTTTCTTTTTCTCACAAAAGGCTACAAAGAATTGTTAAGAATTATTATTTTGGATTTCAAAATGTATTCTATTCACATGTATTCAGAATATATTCTCTTAATGTTTTCCTTGGTCCTTTCTGCTTCACCCATAGACTTCTGCCCCTTTAAGAGAAAGGTCAGGGCCTTGTATATGAAAAAGATCATATTCAAATATAGTAATTTGCTGTTAGTGTGATTTCAATCATAAGTATAATTAAACAAACAGAATAAGACCAAAATTGGCTATTACAATACAGAATGGCAAAGAAACCACAAGCCCAAATATTGTTACACTAAAAAAGTCCTACATGTAATAATACAGTTAGATCTGTCGTAAAAGCACTTCCTGTTATTTCCCACTTTTTCTGGTGGTGTGCCTATGTTTGCAGTGTTCCTATGGGGCCTTGGGGTTGGTGGCTTCAGTCTGATAGTACAGGCTGTATAGCAAGTTTTCATCACCACAAGTCAGAAATGTAGTTTTCATGTTGATCCTTTTTCCTCCTTCTAGGATCCACCTAGCATAGTTTTTATGTTCGCTAGCACACAGTTGTACTTCAAGGTTTCTTCACCAACCTGAAAGTTGATGTTATATATGATTTCATTTCATACTATGCCTTTTGTGTATGCCGGGTGCTGTTTCCCTCTTCACTTTGATGCTCAGCTCTTTTTGCTTAGCATCAAAATGTTGTGGGGTCCACAGTGCCAGGCTGGGCCCCTTTTTTGACAGTCACCTGTGTGTGCTGATTTGCACCATATCTCCATTTCTTAAAGCCTCTTGTTGTTATACCAAGCCTTCATTTCTCTTATCTATACCATTGCGTAAGAGTCAGAAATACGTCATTCTGCACAAAGTAACCTTGTGTAAGTGACTTTGTATAAAACCTGCAGCTGTAACACCCAATGGGTAAACAAAAGTGACTCAAATTAGTGATAGCCACCTGTCAGAAAGAAGTTGCTGTTACAGCTAAATCAAGTGAAAAGGAATCTGCAGGCATGTTCAGGCAGACCAAGCCTTACAAGCCTTAGTGCTGAAGCCTTGAAAACCATATTTGAGGCGTTACTGGCAGAACCATAACAACATCCCTGGGCTGCAACATTCATTCATTCATTCAATTTTATTCTGCCTCTCAGTGAATCTGTTTATGTCATATTCATTGTTTGAATTTCAGTGTAAGGACTGCAAAAAGGTGTTTACTTATTGGTTTCTCTTTTATTAAATAAGTGTAGCTAAAATACTCTGTTGCAAAGTCATGTTAGACCTAACTGTTCCCTTGACAGGACAACAGTCTGTATATGAAGTAAAAAACAGTGACCTAAGAAACCACCACTAGAATCCATTTGAACCTAAAAGAAACAGAAATTACGACTTTTTCTAAACCTTTGTGCTAGAAAAATGTCCCTCTGCATAGAGGAGACTGCTGGTAATGTACTTTCCTGGGACCCTCAGGAAGAAAAAGGTCCTTTTATCAGATCTGTGACCCATTGTGGCAAAGTAAATAAGGAATGGCTGACTAAACAAATGTAGAAATACTTTGATTCACTTTTCTTCCCTCACTAAAGCCATTCTTGGAAGGGATAATAGCATGGTTGTTTATCACCATCCAAAAAAGTTGAAAAGTCAGTCTGTTAAAGAAGAAAACACACCATACAAATACTGAGCACTTCGTGATCACACTCTGAGATGGGACAGTTGAGTGTGCTGACCATTTGACAGTGCTCTATCACTGCTGCTGCATGTACAGTGCCTGTCAGCAGAAGAAACACTAGACCAGGTGTGCCCCATGCCGAGCTCACCACATTTGTTTGCAGCTACATGTGGTTTGTGGTATTTAGCTATCTCCAGTGCTGTGCAAAAACTGTTTTAAAAATTGATTCTTCTCCCGTTTTTCTCACCATACCTAATGCCATAATTTTATAAGTAGAGCCTTTTTCAACAAAAATGCCTCAAGTGGTTTGTCCCTTGCCCATTCATGTAAGCATGGACATGTGTATCTGAGCTGTATGTGTTTTGAAGATTCAGAGGCTAAGCCAACAATGTTGCAGTTCTTATTACTGCATCTCTTTTATACCAGATTTTAAATGGTTATCGCCAGAAAGTTTATAAAAATAGCTTCTATACTGACAGTGAGTTTTTATAGGTTTTGTTTTAAAATTACTTTTAGTCAGATTGATGAGCCATAACTGGAATATTACATGCTGCATTGCTAGCTTACTTGCTTATTTTTTAAATGATGGTAATCCAGGCAGTGTTCTTCATTAAAAATATTAATAGTTTTTAGATCATGAAAGTGTGCCATATAATGGCTTTATTTTGGTTGTCTTTGTGTATGCAATTCAATAAATAAAGAAAGGGGCCAATCATATATTTGCAAAATTTCTTTTTTTCATCTTCCAATATATGCAACCTTTGGATTAACTTGAAGGAACCTTCAATGAAATATAATTTGTGTTTCTTACAAAGATTTTTAGGATATTAGTGAGATATTATTTATTAATGGAAAAAATACAGTGTTGGTGTGTGTGCTACTCATGCTTTATGAAAATTCAAGTTTGAGAGACAGTGAATAGATACGATGGCTTACATTCCAGAATATTTATTTCACATAGTTCAAATTACAAGCTGCAAAATATAGCTCTCGTTTAAACTGCGTGAAAATCTACAGTACCAGGGTGTGACTGGCAGCCATGTGCTTCTAAATTCGTATTGTTTGAAAGATGCCAAGATTTCTCATGACCACCTGCAACAAAATGAAATGCATATCACAAGCTATGGCACAAATGCTGATAAAAAACCTCTGTGTTTCACCATTTTCCACAATTTTCTAAATTACAGATTTTGTAATTCAGGTTAGTCTTGTTAAATTAGAACTTGAATTAGAGTATAAATATAGAAGTGTTTGAGGGTAGTGGGTGAGGTTCTGGCAGCAGGGTGACAAGAAAGAACTGTGCCAGACACAGCTGGTTTCAGCACGTTCCAGGAAGCTCTGCAAGAGACCCGCTGCAGGACACAGCTGAGCCTCTCAGTGAAGCTGCTTGCCCCTCTTGTGAATGCATATTTGAGAAAAAGACCAGACAGGCAGAGGACAACACAGGGAACAGCTAGGGTAGAAGAGGAGATGCTCCTTGACAGAACAGACATCCACACTGCTGCTTGTAGTGACAGGAGGAAAGATCATGTTTTAATTTTTGTGTTTGATGCTCACTATGCAGATTTGTTTTAATCAGCATTAAATTATGTTTCCCGAGTCTGTTTTGCCGCTAGAGATACTGTTAGGCAATCTCTCTGCCTTTGCCCTGACCCAGCTCATTGAGCCTGTCTTCTCCCTGTGCCATGAGTGCCAAGGTAGGGCTGTGAGGGAGCCAGCAGGTGGGAGGGAGTTCAGCTGCTAGCGAAGGCTAATCTAGCACAAGAGAGAAAGAGTTATGTCAGCTAGTGCATGGCTTATAAAAGATCCTTAATAGCATAAGCCTCATTTGGGTTAGATTTTGTGTGGTAAATCAGGAGTAGGTTCCTCAAGATAACAGAAGCACACAAGTTAAACACTGAGAACAGAAGTCATTTACAAGTATGTGGTTATTTTTATTGTAGCTAGTAAATAGCATAATTAATATACTGAAAGATTTCTTGTTTAGCAGGGTATATTTATGCTGACTAGTATAGTTTTTACAAACTTAATTATAGTCAGATTTAGACACTGTATATACCTTACTGTAGTGTATATGAAAGCTATAAACAGAGTCCTCTTGCTATAAGCATTGAACTTCTATAGCACTGAACAAAGATTTATGTCTCCTTTGCTTTGCATCTGTCTTTGGTGTGTCTTCTCTGTGCCATCTTCCCAAGATGCTATTTTGCACTTAAATACATTTTTTTCATCAAATATATTAAAAATAAATGTTAAAAACGGACAGAGAGCTAGAATCACTTCAGGAGTTTTTCTCAGCTGCTCATAATTGATTAAAGATACCACTCCATTAGCAGCTGACATTCAAAAGTAGGTGCTTAAAAATGGCTCATGCAACTCTCCACATAAATGAAAGACAATAGGTTACCAGAGAGTAAATTAGAGTATTAAATGACTAGGACTAGCCTTGCAGATTTTGATGAAATTCATCCACTTTTCTTTAGCATAGTATTGAAGTTCCTACAGTGAGGCAACTTTGTGTCCACTTCAGACCTCTTTTAATGTCTCTTTATGACCTGTATGTTTAGATGTGTTTAAATTAAACTGTGTCTTTGAAGTGTTGCGACCTTGCAGTGGGAATTAAATTTCTTCCATTGCTCTTAGTACTTTGATGGTTATATACACCATTAAGGAAATATATCTTCTTTTTCTAATTGAATCTCTCTGCCTGCTTTGTCCTTCAGTGATTTTATATGTATTAGGTTTCTGGTTTGGTCTTCTTTGTTGTTTTTCTGTGTTTTATTATGGTTTCCTACATCAAAAATGACATAATTATCTTAGGAAACAGAACTCAGAAATAAATTTATTTGATGTAAATTTGGGAATACTTTATGCTAGTATTCCTGCACTCACTTTGGTGTTAGATGAGAACGAAAAATTGAGTTAAGCTTGTTTTAATTGATATTTTATTGATAGGATATATATGATTGCACTTATTTGGTATTTCTTTAAAGCTGCGTGAGTTGTTTTGTTTTTCCAGAGATATGGTCATGATTGACTACCTATTCCCATTTACTTTAGCAAACCAGTTTCAAGATTAATGGTCAGTCATTTGTCACCCCTCCCTCTGAGGAGTAACTGGATTTCAAGAGCTTAGGTTAGGTGCAATAGTGAGAACAAATCTACAGGAAGAAAAACACTAAGGAAGGGTTAAAAGGTGATATATAGTCAGGGTTTTTGACTTGCTCTGACATTGTAGTGCAGAGAAGAAAGATGGTTGTATTCGAGTAGAAGGCTGATAGTGTTTATTATCCCTGTTGTTTATTATGGGGAGTTAACCTCTAGCAGGGTAACTGACACAGGCAACACCTCAGTAACTGTATAGTTGCACTGTTTGCCATATGAACACAGTTATTTCCTTCAATTGGATACACACCCACTCTAGACACCTCCTGTAACATCTCTGGAAGCAATTTTGTCAAAGTGGTGCTAGTCAGAATGTTTATACTTCCATGCTGTTATTTCTGTTATAACTCTGTCTTCTCTATATAGGAAAAATAAAAGGGTATTTAAATTATAGAGTATATGGGTTTTGAATATGGAGGTCAATGGCATGTAACTGGATCTGCCTGAATGAAGAGTTTGATATATTAAGAGTCAATTATAATAGCCTTTTGATGAACAAACCATAGATCATCAGTATACTGTAGCTCAAAGGGAAATAATTTCTTCTCTGTAGCATATGGAAAAAGGGCCTAATACAAACCTACACTACTGAAATGTCATCTTACATGAATCAGGGTCTGAGATCTTTCTGTGTTACAAGGAGTAATGGGTACAAATTGAAAGAGGGGAAATCTAAGTATGATATTAGGAAGTATTCTTTACTGTGAGGGTGGTGAGGCAGTGAAAGAGGTTGCCCAAGCAAGCTGTAGATGCCCCATCCCTGGTAGTGTTCAATGCTGTGCTGGATAAGGCCTCAAGCAACCTGGTCTAGTGGGAGGTATCCATGCCCATGGCAGAGGGCTTGGAACTAAATTATCTTTAACTAATCTTCCATCTCCTTAGCTTTCTATGATTCTATGATAGCAAAAAGGAATGTAGAAATATTGTGATCTCATTTGACATCCTTTACTTCACTCAGTTCAGACAAGAGACTTAAGTCGTGATTGGATAGATTGCTAAAGTGTTACAAATTTATTTATTTATTTGAATAAGACACTTCTGGCATCTGAAACGCTGTATAAATATTTCCACTTCCAGATTGCCTCCCTCAATTTACATGTGCTATAGCAGAGAATGCTGAAGTGAAATTGGTGCAGGAAGATCTGTGGAATTAATTAGCTCTAACAGCTGTTGGATGATGCTGTCAGTCAAAGCCTGAAGTGGGAAGGATATTTTGGTTTTGTAGAGGAGAAAAAGGGAAGAGAGAATGACCTGACGAAAATGTTGCCATGAACCCTTATACTAATTTAGTTTAAAAGACCTCATACAAGGACAATATCTTCTTACTGTGAAAAAAATTAACAAGAAGAAAATAGAATATAATTCTCATCTAAATTTCTTGAAGATGTCAAAAATTATACTGTTCTTGTTAATGACATTCTGTTATGAAATTAGTGTATATTGACATACTTTTGGTGCACTTAAATTCTGTCATTCTAAATTAGTTTTCAAAAAGCATTTTGAACGCATTTATTCCGGCATGATTTGTTTGTAGGAGTACCACTGAAGATTAAGGTCCTCCAGAGCTGCCTGCCTTTCTTACCTGCACCAAAGACCAAATTCCTAACTTCTTGTATAAGCTCTTTAGTTTCCTTCTTTATCCTAGAAATGGTTATCTTATGACTGTTTTATAATCTGGCCTTGGAGGTTGCATATCTAGCTGGTGAAAGTGAATTGTGAACCAGAAAAGTGAAAAGTGAACAAGTGAACCAGACTAGATTTCATTAGTTCTACATGCAATGAGTGAAATCCACAGGATTTGGCAAAAGCTTCTTATTCTGAGAAAGTTAAATTTCTTAACGTACTGCCTCAAGGCTTTTGATTTTGTTACAAATAAGAAGGTCATTATTATGCCACGAGGATCACTGCATGATGCTGTAACATTGTGAAGAACACCTCAACACTGTTACTACAGTATTTATCAGGAAAAAAGATCTTTAGAAATTATAGAATTAGAATGTTTAATTTTATTTTTTTTATAATGTAGATACCAAAGTCAAGTAATACAATATTTTTATTTTGCTCATTGGAATTTAATCACAGTAATAAACAATTACCATTACATGCTTGGCATAAATAAAAAGTAGGAAAATAATACAGCTGATTACAGTCTAGAAGCTCATGTCAATCCAATTAGTTTTAATTATTTAGGGGCTTTCTGAAACTGTTTTATTTAAAAACAGTCTCACAGTTTACTCAGATGCACTGTGAAGCCAATTCACATGAGTGAGAAACATGAGTGTATCATCTTGTTCTGACCTTCATATTTCTTATTCTTAGGAGATTCAGAAATAATTCAAAATTCCAAGAGTAGGGTTCAGCTACATCCCTCCCATTTTTCGTTTTGTTCTGTAGTTTACCATAGTAGGGAGCAAAGCACAGACCAAAAACTGATAAAAAGTGGCATGTAAATACATTTTGGCATAAAATAAACCCCTGTTTATGAATATATGTCTGAGTCTGGTAAACTAAAGCCTACAGTTTAACAGAACAAAACCATCTCTGCCCAGATACAGTAAAGACATTTGGATACTTAGCAGCCCAAGAATATAATAGTTTAGTTGCATGTTTGAGGTGGGCAGTCCAACAGAGCAGCAGTGAAGTTATGTGAGTGCTATAGAGTCATTTCCTGCTAAAATATTTGGACAAAGTGCCATAATGATGAAGATTTGATATGTGTGTCTCATAGTGTGATCACTGCAGACTTACAGAATTTGCCTGTTTGTTTACCTGTGTTTTGGGGGTTTTTGTGTCATGGCTTAACTCTAGCCAACAACTCTAGCCAACAATGAGCTACTCACTCATTCTCCCACCTGTGGGATGTGTGAGAGAATCAGATAAGTGAGAAAACCTATGCATAGTGACAGAGTTTAATAGGAAAAAGCCAGGCACGCAAGCAAAGCAAATGAAGAACATCATTCTCCTATTCCCATGGGCAGGCAGGTATTTAGCCCTCCCCAGGTAAGGAGGGCTCCATCATGTGAATGGTGTTCTGGTCCCCTGTTTCCTTCTTTTTCCACCAGCTTAATATACTGACCATGATGCCCTATGACCTGAAGCATCCTGATGGTCAGTTGGGATCAGCTGTCCTGACTCAGTCTCCTCCCAGGTTCTTGTACACCTCCAGTCTCCTTGCTGGTGGAGCAATATAAAAAGCAGACTTTGATATTGTGCAAATGCTGCTCAGCAATAACAAAAAGCATTGTGTATTATCAACCCTATTTTCAGCACAAATCCAAAACACAGTCCCATACCATCTACTGTGAAGAAAATTATGTCTCTCCTTGCTAAAACCAGCATATGTATATTGTTGGTTTTTTGTTTTGTTTTGTTTGGGTTTTTTTTTTAAATAAGGAAGGCTACCTTAGCTTGGTTTTTCAGTAGTGGACTCTTTTGGGGTTTTTTCCCTCTTCATTTTATTTCAGCGATACAGTGTAGGATTTTTTTGAAAGTAAATGACAAGGCACACAGTTACATTGGTAATTTACAGCCTCATGTCCTTATCTTTGCACTAGAAGCTACGTTGCTTTCAGCACTGTACCAGCAGCAATAGGACTACTGATACAAGTAGGGCCATATTCTAATTCACCTTCTTTCCAAAGATCTCTGTTATGTAATCCAGTGCTCAGTGCTGTATCTGAAATATGTTCAGATACAACCCCAGGACAATATTTTTACTAAATGCACATAGCATGGCTTCATAATTTTTTAAAGAAATACATTATATATTGCAGAACCTCTATCATGTGTCTCTGCTTAGTAGCTTCCCACAGACTTAATTCAGATGATGTGTGCACTCTGTATTGCTCTTCCAATGCTGGGTCATGTTTCTTGACATAGGGGAGGGTTTTCTTAAAAAGAATAACTAGAGTAAAGATAGAAAATATTAGGTAGCTAAGTCCACAATGCTCTAGCAGGGTTTTATTTTTGTAATTCCTTCTACTGTTCTGGAGGTCTTCTGGTTCAATTGAAATCAAGTTTTAATTTATATTTGTGGAAAAAAAAAGTGTTTATGTTATTATTTCTTGATTATTAAACCATATTTTATTGCAAAAAATTTACATGTTTACCTGCTTATTCCATTCTTAAATATATTAAATTTAATAGGGTTTTTTGTGTGTGTGGGGTTTTTTTAAAGGCCCTATTGTTTACTTTTTATCTTGGCAGAGATCTTAGCAGAGAATGAACAGAAAAGTCCATGAAGTAAGGTTCACTAATGACAAATAAACATAGCTTGTACAACTTTAGTCATAAACACCAAATGGGTTTATGGCTTAAGGTAAAGATGGATAAATGGAATATGCTAAATAAAATCCCGAATAGGAACACTTGCCCAATGTCTGTAGGCTATCTGTGAAACAGAAAAGTTAAAGCTTCGTACTTTTATGCATTAGCCTGTGGAAACAATTTCACTTCTGAAGTGCTTCAAGAACATTTGAGTATAATGGGCTTTGTACTGCCTGCCTTGGTTGTACCCTGTAGAGAGCACTCAGCCCATTCAGCTTGAACTCTATTTTATCTAGCTCTTATCCATTAATTTTATCCTGACCTTGGGCATATGGATATATGCACTTTTTATGCTCCATGCATTTTGCAGAGAAAGAGGAATAGCATTACCCATCGATCACCATTATGAATGATATAGCTTAAAACAAACACAGGTCAGAGACAGATATGTTAAGAGCAGATTGGTATTGATTCTATCAGAACACTGAGTTAAAAGGGAGAAAAGAAACCACATCATAGTATAAATGATGAAAAGACATTTGAAAAACAGCAACAACCATGAAGTGAACTTAAGAGCTTTGCTTTAGGGTTTATACTGGAAAAAAAAAGTGAATTTTGTTTCTGTTAATAATAGTCTACCTCCCCTTAACATATTTATTGTCATACCTTAAGTTCTGTAGCATGCTAAAGCAGTACGATCTGTGTGTTTTACTGCTGCATTTTTTCCTGTTGAAAGCTTTTTTGTTAAAAGAATCTTACGTTCATTAGATCCTTTAATCTATATTTAGGTCTAGTGCTGAAATATTTATACCATACTTCTAGCTGTAGTCACTTTTTATTTGTTTGTAACTCCAATCCACTTGCAGAGCACTGTCTTTCACTACCATGAAATTGTATGTCTTGTTAAGATCCATGACACTACTATTCATGGCAGTGTTGCCTTGAGAGACCCCAAAGAACAGACTCCGAGCCAAAGGGATAAAATAAAAAGATGGATTCTTCAATGTCTAGGCTTTCAGGGATACATGATGACACGTGCCTTCTTGAACACTGGTTTCTATGGTTTTCATAATATTGTCTACCCAATCCCCAGTTCACACATCTCTCAGTCCAGCCCTGTCCTGCCCCCAGTCACACCTCCTCAGGACTTGAGTCTAGGGGACAGTGGGACCCTCTCTTCATCATTTTGTCTTCCTCAGCACACATAGGGCTTGGAGGTTTTCCAGTGTTCTTAGATCCAAAGTTGTTGGCTCATGTTTATGTCTCATGGTGCAGGCCTTCTGATATTCTTCAGCCTTCTACCTTGAAGAGAAGTCTAAACAGCTAAAAGAATTTGAGCTATTGATATGTGGGAGAGGTTGGCATGTATAAACATTGGACTTAAGCTGCTAGAAATATTAACACACTAAATTTGCCTTTTACTACAGTTACAAGTACTTCTAAAATCTATGAAAATGAAAAAATCGAAACCCCTGAGGCATCAGTGGAAGTTTTAACAAGCCTACCTGAATTGCAGTATGCATCTCTGTTGTATTGTACATGGAAAAAATCCTCAGTGGATTTTCATTGAGACAATAAAAAACAATATTCTTGATGGTGGTGAATTGGTTTACACTGTGAGACTTCTTTCTGGGAACAAGAAAACTTAGGGACTTAGAACCTTAAGTGGAAAGATACTCTGAAACTGCCTTTTAGAAGAGAAGGCTAAAAATATGGAGGTTGAAAAATCTGTAATAATACCTTTATGGTCTGTTTACTTACTAAACTGGAGTTGTTAGTCAGGGAGATTCACAGCCTTCCTTTACCAGGGGTCAGACTAGTGTCTGTTCAGTTTTCTAAGAAGTTTTCTTGAGTAAAACTCTTTGGTGTTTCGAATTAACTGAGTGGTTCTTTGGTATTACCATCCTCAATTCATAGAATTGTCTGCATGATTTTTATGGTGTTTTTTTTTTAGTTTCTGACTTAGTACTTTCTGTTCCTGATTATGGAGCATACTCAGTCAGAGAGGTTCGGTTAACACAGTGGCTCCTGTGAGGACTGAGGAGTATGAAACAGGAGTATGAAAGAGCTTCTTTCTGTTCAGCTGTAGCTCAGCTGGTCAGAGCAACTAGTCTAATATTTTGATGCTTGACTCTATCTTACCTGTACTTCCACTGTCGACAGAAATTACATATACAGAATGAAACAACTATCTGTTGGTGTAACCCTATCTGGTAGACATTAGCTGTGTCTGAGTGCTAACTTGTATACTAGTTGAAGACTTTCCCATTGAGTTTCCATAATACCACATTTCCGACAGTAGGAAAAGATACAGTTGTTTAAAAAGTGGAAAAGTTTAAGGTTAGATTTATTTTCCTGTAGCTTCCTGTCACATTGTTGCTGGTAGAAAAAAAATACATGTATTTCTTTGCATCCTCAGGTCTTTTACAACTATTCACATATGGGCCTTCATTCATTATGATCTTTGGAATGCTTAAAATTTATAGTGGAACCTGAGTCCCACTACAACATTGCACAAGTTCAGGGACCAGGTCATTTAATATTTCTCTTGGTCAATTTCTGTTTTAAAACAAATAGCACTAAGATAATTGGTAATTTGAAGATAATGCCATTTACTACAGAAAACACATGGTGTGTTTTTTTTCTCTGGACTTCTTTCATGTTAAGACTATTTTATGACACACAAAGCAGTTTTTGAAAAGTACTATGTTCCACCATTGCTGGAATCACTCTGAAAGGACCATTATGCATAACAATCCTTTTTTTAAAGAAAGTCCGTGAGATTATACTTTTAAATAAAATTAGATTTTTTTATGTAAATGTTTTGGTATTGCTTATATGGATTAGCCCCAGGAAATTCAGAGATGAATGTAGCAGTTCATCTTCATCCCATTTATTTTCTCTTTAAAGACGGATACTACCATATTACCTACTTGGTTACTTTTATTAAGGAGCTGTGAATAAAAATAAAATCTCACCATACATCACTTATATTTGGTAATACACTATTGTACTATGCATTTAACAATCTTTCATGTGTTTAGAACAATATACAGTCACCAATTTACAGCGTGTCTGTAAAACAGAATCAGAAATACATGTTCTCACGTGGAAAAACAGAAAAGGCAATGTACAGTTGTACAGTGAATTGTACAGTGAATCAGTTGCAGATTCAGAGGCTCAGTTCTCCTGAGTCCAGAGGTTTTAAAGTCATAAGGGACTAGAAAGACTGTTTAGTCTGGCCTTCTGTATAATACAGGTCATAGGATTTCCCTGAATTGATTCCTACTTCATTATCTAAAGCTTTTGAGTAAAAGTATCAGCTGGGTTTCAGATTTTCTGTCTTAAATGCCTGATGCTCAGACATGCCTGACTGTTCAGACATCTTAGCTAAGACTTCATCACGTATTGGCAGTCAGCCAGAATTTGTACAGACTTCAGCAGAAAACAGGCTTCCACAAAGGTATGTGTCCAGCTCCCTTACAGCTATGTACAGGCAAATTTCAAAGCCAGTACTGGGTCATGGAAGAACCTTCACAGGTTTATGTAAACTTTATTGTGTGCAGCTGAATCTTGCCACTGTAGTTAACACTATGACAGTGAAGGGGATCCGTAGATTATGCTTCTGATATGGATATGCTGCAATTTATGCAAAGAAAAGAAATAGGCATAGTACTCTCTTGTATGTAAACTAAACTTTAAAAGAAATCCACTTTTTTTGTCAATGACAATTTTGAAAGAAGAGAGAAAAAACTCACTTCGGTCTGCTCTTTCACACTGTAGTAATTGTTTCTTGGCATCCACATCCTAAAAGGACTTGAAATGTACAGGATGTTCTAATCATAGTCAGCTCTTATTCAGACATGTATTGTAAATATCTGGAACTCTTCCTGTCTCATTTTGAATATGGTTATGGTCATAACAGAAAAATTTAAAAAAAAGGAAAGCAGTGTTCAAATTTGGTAACTTGTCTCTCAAGTTTAAAATGTAAATGAGTGCTTTTATTCCATTTCCAGTTGATGGACAAAACACTGGACCTGCTTTATGGAAAACTTCAAGCTCATTAAATCCTTAGGGTCTAATTTTCAAAGTGTTTTTCTAACTTGTTATTAAGGTAAAGTTTAGCAGTATTTTCTATATGTAACAGGGATGTAGAAACATACAGTACTCATGACACGTCCTTATTTTAAGGAAAGTGAGACACTGACTGTGAATTCATAGGGGGAAAGTGAATACAGAAACCATTGGAGATGGCTGGCATTTGTCTTTGTATAGCTATAAATGCATGAACATTATTTCTGGCTTTAATATGGAGTCTGAGTTCTGATGTGTGTATCTCCACTGACAAGCAGACCTTAAGGTGTGCTTATTCTTTCCATTCTACTTAGCCACATACACAACTGAATGCAAAATCTCGAGTGTTCCCTCACACTCACAAAAGCTTGGTCTGAAAATGTGAAGGCAATACAGGTATTCTTAATAAGTAGTTAGTACAAAGGCATCTAGTTTGTCTGAGAAGTATTAATATAGAGAGTAATGCAATGAATCATCTTGGTTTTTTCAACAAGTAATAATATTCTACACCTCATTAATTAATATCTTTCTTTTTGAACTATGTTTATTGCCAAGTAAAATCTCTATTCTGTTGCTTCATGGGAATATCATGTTAATCAAGCAAAGCTGATCGATTAATTAATAATTGCGGTAAGGAAAAGCTTCCAGTAAATTGCAGCTACAGATACTACACTACTAAAATGCATCTAATTCTTCATTCATTTGGTACACTGAAATCTGTAAAGTCTAAGCTTTGTATCAAGTGCAGCCACATTTGCCTAAGGGTAGGAAAAAATAATGGGAGGAAATAACGCGGGTTTGACCATACCTTAGAACATGTTGTCTTTCCCATTGTGTAATTTCTATTGCTGCTTTGTAAAGGAGAATACTTCCAATGCTCATAAGAATATTCAAAATCCAGACAAAATTCAGTCATCCTGATTGAACCTATTTAATGTATTCATCACTTTTCACTGATTACTGGTAAGAGGGAGCCAGGTAATGTATTTCCAGGGTACAATCTCAAACTTCTAATGCAGCCTTAAGAAAACCGAAAACTTCAAACCTGACAAAATATGGTGACTTCATTGTCTTCAAATTGAAACAAATTACTCAAAAGGTGGAGAAAAACCTGAAGTAAAATCAAAATGGGGAACAGATCAATTTCAAACGCTGCTTCATCTAATTACTCAGTTAAGTGGCTGGGTGTAATTATTGAAATGAATGATCGGCAGCTTGTGTATTTTTCAGTTTGCAATCACATTCCAGTTTTTAACACACAGGTGTCCACTTAACAGAAGCTGCAATCATGATAGAACTGTGTCAAATGCAATTCTTGTTAGCTGTCTCTCTGACGAGATGTATGATAAATACATGTACAGTCTTAATTGCCATCTTATCCACTGGTTCCTCCAGGTAGCATTGAAGACCCATTGACAGGGATATGTAACAAAACTCAGTGTAGAGAACACTCTATGTGTGGAATTAAAACTTCCATTTAGGGTGTTATTTTGTTACTGAAGGCTTCTTCAGTGACCTTACCAGCCTTTCCAGCAACTATTCAGCCTTTCAGGTGCAATTATGAGGTGAAATGTGTTGTCTCTCTTAAAAACTGAGAAATGAGGATGGTGAGAGTTTGTCATTTATTTGTTGAACCAGTTAGTGGTGAGGCTGGAAACGTGAGCAAGATTAAACAAGCAGCATGATCTGACTGTTCCATTAAGGTATATTAATGTTTCACAAACCAGGTTGCTGATGTCCATAAATCACCAACTTACCGTTTCTAAATTACAAATAATGGAGAATATTGTTAACTCTTAGACAAATCTGTCCACTTATTCCTCGTCATAGGTTTATTTCATTGTTGCCTTACCTGTGCCCAGAAAGGTAACATTAGTAAAAGATGTGACAAAATGGGATTACTTCTATATGCCATATAAATACCACAGTTTAATTCAAAACATAGTTACTAACAAAGAATATATCCTAGCTACAGAAATTAAATACAATTGTAGTTGCATAAAAGTGATTAAATATACCTACAATAAACAACTGGAACAGGCCAATTAAATTCAAAGGAATTTAGTTCATGGGCGTCACCAGCTGTTTATTATTAAAAAGGCTGGATTAACTAGCAAAAACTTTACTGGTGTCTCAAGAACCAGTAAAGTCACTCTATACTATGCATAAAAAATGAATTATTTCATATGTATATTTCATAATTCATTTCATAAAAGTTTGCAGAGCCCCAGGTCCTTGCAAAATTTAATGTGATTTTGTTTCTGTGTGGCTAAAGACATTTTGAGGGGACTTCAGTGAGATTCCCATGTGTTAATCATCACCGTGGGGCGACAGCAGACACAGGCTGCTGTCAGTTGACTGTCACCCACAGGGTTGCTTTTATCTGTGTTAGCCACACATCATGGTATTGCAGTTTAACAGATTTTAAAGTTTGTGTGCAATTTAGAGGGAAAGATTGAGCAATACAGTAAGATTCCAAATAGTGTAAGCGCTCTGTCAAGGAAGTATTTTCATTTCAGTTACAAAATAAATTTTATTCCATACTTGCTGATAATTTCAACTGACAGTTCTGTTACAAGTAATTTTTAGTCTTACATATGTTCCTTGATTTTATCTGAAAGCTGAAGGGTTTTTAAATTAATGAGAGACATAATAAGGGCAACAAATTGTCTGTTGTAGAATAACAGAGGTGATAGTTTTTATTTACCTTGAAAAGGGTACATGTTGAATCATCAATGTGTGAACAGAAGGATTTTCCAGTGGTAACACAGATCTTGAAAAGTTAGGCTTTGGCATTTTAATGTCAGTCCTGTCACTAGCCCGCCATGTATTTACTGGTGAATCATAAACCTGCATTGTATCAACATTTTACTTTCTGTAAAACAGGTTGCACGTTGAGTTTACAAAATACATTTTACATAGTAACTTTATTTCTACTAGCTACTACTAAGTTAAAAGCAAGCTAGTAAATTTAGAATCATAGAACGAATCATAGAATGCTAAGGGTTTGAAGGGACCTCAAAGTTAATCTAGTCCCAACCCCTTGCCATGGACATGGATACTGTGACATTCAGATCTGCTTAATTTTAATGCAGATTGAACTATAAGTTCAAATATTCTCTTGAGCAAAATTAAAACTCAAACAAGTTATCTGTAAATACCAAAAACTGATTTTTATTAATTGATTGCTAGAGAGATGTGAAAGGAAAAGAGGAAAAATAAGAAAAGTTAGGAAAAGTGCTTAAGATTATTTTTAGAAGCAGAGGAAAAGATGCCACCACAAAAAAACTACTTGAGTGCCATATCGATGTAACTGAGAGGAGGGGGGGAAAACACAGATTCTCTCCATGATGTTATCTGTTAGCTGCAAGAGGATGGTGAGTCTTTGAAATGCAAAATGCTCGTTATTTCCCCTCAGGACCGGACCGGCTTGCTTCTGGTTTAGCTGCTAAAAGACTGCTTTATTTTAGCCTGTAAGAGAAAAATTCAGAGAAAGGAAACACCTCATGCACACAGCTGCAGACTCTATTCAGGCTGGCCTTTCGCACATCAACTGCACACAGAGCTTGGTGTCACTGACAAAGATATTGAACAATATTGGCCCCAGTAGTGACTACTGACCCCTGAGGGACACCACTTGTCACTGATCTCCATGAGGACACTGAGACATTAGCCACAATTCTGTGTCCAGTCATCCAGACTGTTCTTTACCCAGCAACTGGTCCATCCATCAAATCCATGTCTTCAATTTAGACACAAGGAAGTCATGACAGTGTCAGACACTTTACATAAGTCCAAGCTGACAATGTTAGTTCCTCTGTCCGTCTTCTTGACCTCTCCATTTCCTCCTTCAACTCTGCTACCAGGCTGAACAGATCATCCACCTATTCACACTGCAAACAGGTATTATCTCTGCTGTCCTCTGGCAGCAGTGGCAACTCAGGCACTCACTGCAGCCAGGGATCTTGACAGCTGGATGTTCATGTGTGAGATCCATCTGGGTCCCCGTATTCCTTCTGACATTGGCTTTTAACTGAGTGGAAACCCTACTTAGATCTCTTTTAGCTCGGTGTCTGATGACTTACTCCCTAAGTTATGTGCCCTACCTTTGTGAACTGTCTGTGCTGACTGCCATACAGTGCCTTGCTTTTCAGACATGCCATGTCCTGTTTGCCTACTCTGTTGACTGCACTCCTGGTTGCTTGCAGTCCCTGGAGCCATTTGAATGTGCTCATGGCTGCACTCCCTCCACACCTGATTGACTCGCTAGAGTGTCCAGGTCCTCATCGGGTGCTGTGTTGCTGATCAGGTGTTGCCGAGCTCAGGAACCCCCCTGTACAGCACAATTGAACAGTCAGTGTTGGTACAGTAAAATCAAAAGTGAGCTATTCAAAACTATAGAAGACCCTGTGAGACTGAAGGCAGCTAAGAGTAAACAAGTCACAGCTGCTCAAAGAAGTTGGTTTCTCATAGGAGCTCCTCAGGTTCCTCACCGCACAGCGGAGAGGTTCTTGAAAACATCTAGGATAAGTTACTATAAACATTGGACTTGTGAGATAGTGGGTTCTAACCAATTGAAGTTTCTAGAGTGGTGTTGTGTAATTCTTTTTAGCCAATAAGCTGTAGTTCTAACCATATATAAACTGTGTGCTATGTGTAATAAAATGTCTTCACTATGAATCTCATAGATTTGTCTGAAATCCAGTTCTTCCGCTGTTTATTTTTTGTTTACTTTAAGTCATCCCTGGACTTAGCTCTGTCATTGCTGCTGATGCCTCAACAACATAAATCTTACAAAGATCTGTGGGGTCCTAAGCTATTCCTAGGTTACCTGAATAAAACAAAAATACCACTTCTTAATGGCTAATGAAAACTGCTGAGAGGTGAGAATTGTGTTCTGTCCTTGTATCTGCTTTCCACATGAGTCCCTTGATATTGGGAATGTAGAAAAACAGAAAGTAATATATTATGCTGTTTCTTCGTGGAAGGTTATAGAGACCATTATCCAAATCAACATTAATCCCTGCAGACATGAACTGTATGTGTAGCTATAGATTTACATTTGAAACACAAAAAATAATTTTAAGTAATTAATTATTTTTTTACTTAGAAGTCTCCACATTAGGATGTGATTTTTCTGTGATAAATTGACAAAACTTTTGAAGTGCACTAGTTGTGGTTTCAACATGTCCAGTACTACTTTTGTTGCCTCAGATATTACCATGTTTCTCAACAGGTGATTTGGTTGTAAGTTCAAGTCCCATTAACAAGTCTCTTAGTGATACTCGGTGCTGATGTTACAGGAAAGCTGAAGTGTAGGGTTTGTTCCTCAAGGTAAAGCAAGGCAAGTACTGCCTTAATGATCATCAAAAAATTGGAGAACTGTTTGGTTGCATTGTATAACTTGGCAAATCACCAGCTAGATCTGTGTCATTGAACAAAAAAAATCATTACTACCAATAAAATAGCATTATTATGTATATGCCTTTTTTATTATTAACAAGTATTATTTTCTCTTTTAATAGTCATCCAGACTCCATGTTATTTTGAGCCTACCAGTCTTCAAATGTACTTTGTTACCAGTTCTTCGGCCATAACCACACTAAATAGAAGTGAAGATTTTCTGAAACTCTTAGCTCCCTTATATTTTATGTAACACTTTAATGATATTTTAAGAAGGAAGGATGGAAGGAGAAGGAATGGAAAGGAGGGACAGGGGAATAGATGTGGAAAAAAAGGCACTTTACCAAGCTCATAGATCAGATTGAACTGTATGTAAACTTGTCACTAAAAGAATTAGAATTAAGTAGAAAGTTTTCCCACAATCATTACTGTCCATTTTAACTCTGCTGAATTTTATGGAATGATACTCATGGGTTTGGAATGATATTCATGGGTCAAAAATAGCTTTTTATCTACTTAGCTAAAGCAGAAAAGATGATATGCCACACACACAAAGAATAAACAAAGCGATGAAATTCATATACTGTGACAGTTTTTCAGGGAAGAAAGGAGGTGGAACTTGTATGGGAACTTATTATTCCAGAATTAAATGGACTAGTAACAACAGACAAATCTGTATTGCAGATGAGTTGTTTTTCTAATCTGACTTAAAAATAATATTTTTTTAATTCTTTCTGGATAAATTTTATTTATTGCAACTCACATTAATGAGAGGTCAGTGTTAAATTTATTTTGTGGTTCATCCTTCAATCATAATATGTACCATCTATTTTTCAATTAGTCTTTGGTTAACTGGCCTCTTCATAATGTTATTCTAAAAAGATATGTCAGTATTTATTTACTCTTCAGCAGAGGAAATAGAAAGAAAACAGTCAACAGATTGCTTAACAGAATTGTTAGAAAATGAATTCAGCCATATTCCTTGTCTAACCTTTCCTTTTACAATTTCTCTCTTGTGAATTTGCAACAAAGCATATTAGCCAAATTAGAATTGAGTTTGTTGCTACTTAAAGGTGCTTATACACTCAGTGTTCATCAACTTGAGAAATCTGTTAACAATAATAGAAAACACTGAAGATATGTATCACTAAGATTCATGATGGGGAAGTATGAAGGAGTACAGAATGTATGTGGGGTCATAGACAAAGAATAGTAAAAATGTGACCAGAAAAAAGGCAAGTTAAAAATAGATCATTAGGAAGAATCCTGAATTAAGCAGATTATTGACCTAGTTGGTGTTTTCCCATTTCCCTTTTTTTTCATTATATATGATTCTGAACATGTTCAGCTCTGTACATGAAAGATTATTTTCTTTCCAAATAAAAGTCAGCTACATTTGGTTATGTCTACAGAGCATCAAAGGCATAATTTAATTGAAATTCAATCTTCTGATCTCCAAGGATGCTTATCAAAACAAATAGAAAGGATAATATTACGATACAATTTTTCTTTTAATAAAAATACTCTGCATCTCACCCTGATGAAAAGCAATACTTCCTGGCTGAACAATACTAACAACGATGTTTGTGTTAGTTTTTCTAAGACAAGTCATAAAGTCCTCATTAGACTATTGAAAGCAAATGTGGATGATTTTCATTGTCTTGCTTTGAAGACCGTAATTCAATGGATAATTGTTGTTTTATTTAATCATTCATCAGTGCAAATAAAGGCAAGAAAAAAAAATAATTTTTTTTAATGACCTGATATTTGAACATTGATATCCTTATTTTTCCAATATATTTTCTTTCTTTCCTTTCTTGTATTTCTGTAATCCCAGATTTCTTAAGAGTATTGTAACAGTCTAATTTCTGTGTCTAAATTTGGCAAGTTTACAATAACTTGCATTTACAGTCTTCATCTTTTGACCTGCTCTGATTGACAACGCCAAAATAGCCATTTAAATTGTGTCAGATTCTCATCTCTCCGTTTGAAAGGTAAAGTTAAACAATTTTTCTAGTAGTCTGCATAAAGTCTTGAATCGTAACAAATCAGCTGGTTTGGCTGTTGTACCAACCTTTCGTCTATGCAAAAGTATATCATTTTATCTTCTCATGCTAATGGCTTACTGTACACAGTTGCATCTGTGCATTTACCTTGGGGCATGTGATATCTCAAAGTAATTTATTTACCAAAATAGAGGTTTTCTTACTAGCCATAGTCTTATCATATATTGAGTCATTATTTTGCATTTCGTTCATTGTGAAGTGAATGAAAATGTCCCATTGTCACAAAGAACACTCAGGTTTTATAAAAAGAGTAGAACAGTGGATTCAAAATCCCTGCAGAGAATAATGCGATCTCATCAGCTTTCATGTATTTATCTAATATTTCAATCAACAAATACTGTATTTGTATTACAATACCTTTCTGTGTGTCCAATCAAAATTGAAGCACCCTTGTGCTGAACGCTCTGCAAGTCTATACGATGATACTGTTCTAGTCACAAAACCTTTACAATGGGATAGACAGAAGCTGCTAGAGAAGATGCAGCTATTAATCTAGGTATAAAGTACTCAGTGTTATAAACATCCAGTTTCATGGCCCAGAAACCATTATATGACATCAGGATTGAAATCATCTTGCCTCAACTGCTGTAATGTGCTATTACAGGTACTTATTAATGCAATTGAAAAATAGTATCTAAATGAGAGGAAATCCCCAGACTAATAAATTCATAAGAGCATTCCAAAACATGATTTAAAAGCTTTGGGGGAAAGGAGGGAAAAGTTGGTGTCAGCTACAGCTATATTAGGAATGTGTACATTCTGACTCAAAATCATAGAATACCCTGAAATATAAAAATGGAAATTTATGGCCTGTTTATGCAGATCAATCAAATTTATCAACTCTAAGGGTAGATCATAAAGACATTCATTAATCTAGCCAGGCTTCTGGAGTTTGACAAAGTATTTATCATTTATTGCTTATATTTAAATCTTCCTTATATATAGTGCCACTAAATATATATATGTGTGTGTGTGTGTATACATATATATATGTACACACACACACACACACACACAGACATATATGTATGTATGCGTACACTGTCCCATGAATTACATTAGACTTGGTAAGAAGCCTGTGTTTCCTCACTTAAGGTGCTTTTTGATGTTGCTTATAATACTCTAAAAGACTCTCCCATCCTGTACCTGCCCTCGTTTTGTGCTCATCCTCTAGCTCCTGAACTGCTATTTGTTATAATTATTTGCTAAGAGTCCTCTAACACTAATCTAAGGTTGCACAGTGAGTTACTTCACTCAGGTGCTTCCTAAGTTTTGTTGCTGTTTTCTGAACTGAGACTTTGCTGCAACAACATGTTGCAGTAAAAATGAGATTTGATTGAGCTTTCAGTGAGCAATACAGAAAACAATTATGCTTTGTGACCTGATTGTTTTCTGTTTTGCTGAAAAATCCATTGTGCCTTTTCTTTTGCTATAGACTTTTATTTGATTTTCTCACCATCACTATAAACATGGATGTTAATCCATGTGAAGATTTTGGTGTGTGTTTTGTAACATAGCTTCTCATAGGAAAAGTAGAAAAACAGATTAGTCCTGACAGATTTTTTTCAGGTCACCCATGGTTATGGAGGAACCCTGCTGTACTCCTTCTGCATATACTTCAGAACAGCTGCCATTTTATTATTTCTTTTTCAGAAGCTACAGCTAGAAAATCTCTTTCACCTATTCAACAAAAAACTGCAGACAAGTAATTTTAAAATCTCACATATGAAAATCCATTTGTAAAACATTTTATGCAAAGATGTATCAAAGTATATGATCATCTTACACAGAGATCAAGTGCCTTTATGTATGTTGACTGTGAATAGCAAAATATTTTCATTGTTACTGACAAAACATTCTAATTTTGTAGTAGACTCTGATTTGTAACATCCCTTCTCTCTGTATTGTATCTATCAGTGTAGCCACTGAACCTGAGGATTGAATATGTATGTCTCACAATCTCCTAAAACGGCTGATTGTAAAACATGGTATGCAGTTTGCTTTCATAGCATTTTCAGACTAAAAAATCAGGATCAGTATTGTGAGTAGTGATACCAGCTTGAACCATAGTAAGGAAGAAATCAGAATCTGCTTAAATTTAATCATACCGGGGAATGCAGTGATTCTGATTAAATTCACAAAGTCTGCTAAAGAATCTGCAGAGGAGGAATAATACGAATAATTAGAGATGAAAAATTCTCAGTAAAGATACGATCAAAGAGGTTAAATGTGCTGATCTAGACACTGCACAGAAGTTGTAATGAATTTCTGCATCTTTGAAATGCAGTGTTATATTAAAACTGGTAGCATATTGCCTATTTAATTTTTACTGTGAATGAGATAGTATATAAAGGGAAGAAAAGAAATGTAACTCTAGTCTGTTTTATTTATTCTTGTGCATTTTCTGGTTTCCTGCTTTCTTATGCTCAAAATTGCTGTCCTGAATAACTTTTTTTTCTAAGTAAATAAAAACTTTGGATTATTTTTGTTTGCTTTCAGAAGGAGTGAAAGTACCTCTGTAGAGGGTTTTGGTTGGAAGATGTTTTATTATATGAATTTATACCTGTATCAAAGAAAAAGTACTGACAAAAATTGCCATCTAAACAGGATCTTCAGTATAAAGTCTGAAGATCTGGCCTTTAAAAACCTTGGAATCCAGTTCGGAACTTTTCTACTTCAGCAAGAATGAGATATTACTGAAGAATAAAGTCGTGTATTATACTTAACCAAAATATTGAAGCTATTTAAGGAATTTGTCAAGTCAGTCTTGGGCATTTTACCTCCTTCCCCAATAGAAGTGTCTTTCCTCCACCCAGCAGGAAGGAAAACAGTGGTTACTGTAGCCAGACCACAAGAGAGATATATAAGTTTCTTTTGAGCAGCAAGCTGTTGACATCAGGCAGTCATTGAAATTCTGTTACCTGTGGCCATGTGGATTGTAGAGCTACCTCTGAAATCCTTATGCCGGAAAGTTTTTGGTATATTTGGCAATATGAGTTCCTGAAACACTTTTTCTAACATCTCTGAGAAAGGTAACATTTCCAGATTCCAGTGTGGTATCAAATTGAGATAATGGTCAAGAACAGCAGGGGGTTTAAAAGCAGATGAACTACTTGAAGTCTTTTATCTCAAGACTTACCAAACTCTGAGAAAGAGTTACAGAGCACTGAGAAATTCAGAGGTTCTTACTTTTCAATTGCAGTGCCTTTATAGGTCGGTTTCTGTGTCCTGGGACAAATTGAAATGCTCCAGTCCTTCTGTCCATTGATATTTTGAAAGACAGTATTCTTGAGAGGTGCTGAGTGGTGATCTGATGGAAACCCTGGGTAGAACAGGTTTATTCCACATGTGTGAGTACTAATTTCACAGACAACATGGAACCATCTTTTGTGATAGACCAGCTGGCTATGAAAATGAACTTCAGGGTTATTTGGTAGAATCTAAGAGCATTTCATTATGCAAAAATTGTCTTTTGCTACAAATTCAGATTTTGTTTTGTAGAATTGTACTCACTGTTTTTAAACTTACATCATGGTTTGATTCATTATTAGTGATTTGCTTACTAAAATAGCATTTTCTAATAGATGTCCTCAAAAGCAGTCCTGTAGAAGTCTACATAACTTGTAAAAATGCTACTTAGTATAAGTAACACATAAAAAAGCAGACATCCTTGTCTCACATCCATGCTGTTGAGAAGTTCAAATTTATCTAATCTGAATATTATTTTTCAAACCCATCATAATTAAGTGACTTGCTCCTTAATTGAATCAAAACAGCATGAAGCCGATACGTTTTTTAAGTTTGAGTGAACTGTCTGTGACTCATAAGAAACCTCTTCTTTCTTATATGTATGTTCACTACAAAATGTGTATCTCTTCCCAATATTCCTCATTAAAACACAGAAGTGGAATGTTGACTCTATGAAGTCTGCCTGAAATGTTGTTACATGTTTCTAAGATAAGTTTTTTACTTACTTAGTTTTTTTAAAACCTCTAATATGGTTTTAATAATATTTTTTTCTCTATGGAAATGATTAAAAAGTAATATTAAGTAGCCATTAGCCAAAATTAATTACTAACGTTTTGATTAAAAGTGGTTACTCATGCCTCTGTAGAGTCCTCTGTAGGACTTCAGAGGATTATATGTATTTCTTTGTTCTAGCCATATGTGGGTTTCAAGTTCTAAAGCTGGAATCTTTGCCTGGATGTATCCAAACATATTTCTTTTCTATATTTTCGGTCATATTTTGCATTTCCCACAAGATTTTATGCTAATTTAGAGTGAACATGAAGTTAAGAAATAATTCTGGAAATGGTGGAAGAGGATTTAAGGAAATTTTTCATTTATGTGACTCCATCTGATCAGCATTACAAAGTTTTTCTTTAATAATCCCTAAAATGAAATGTGCCTGCTTGGCATTTAGTAGTTACGTTGGTATACAAAAAGGAATATAAACCATCTCTTAATATTCTAGTGCAAGCTAGATTTTTTCTTCTTAAGTGAAAAAAACACAGAATAAAATGTGGTTTTACTCAATTTGGAAAGCATGAAATGACTTAATATCTGTGCAGTGATTAAGTTGTTATTGCATTCACTGCTCAGAAAGAAACTGAGGCTTGTTTTTCAGTTTTTAAGTACCACATATGTCTTCATCACATTTAAATTTTGGAGTTTGCATGCAGATGTGATCATTATGCTGTTTTCAGTTTAGGCACAAGTATCTCACATATTGCAGATGTTGCATCTTTATCAGTTCTTCTTACAGAATTGCATGCTTAAAATTCTGGGAGTTTTACCCACAGTCTTTTTTTCCCTTTCTGTTGTAGTTGTAGTAGACTGGCACACACCCTCCAAATTGTGAGTGACCTTAGCTATCCCTTTCCACACAAAAAAATCTTTAAAAAGTCAGGAAGTGTGTGAGTCATCTAAATTGTTTTCTGTACCTATATTTTACAAGGCACTATACATCCAAACAGCTCTTAAAAGTCTTCAGAGGCGGGAGCTGCATCATAAGTAGTAAGCTAAGAATTGGGAAAGTAAATTGTTACACTCAGGAACAGGATTGTTACCACAAGACCTCATTCACTGGCTCTCTAGTATTCAATGTTACAAATGGAGTTTATCTGACATGATAAAGCAAAACAAAGCTGGGAGACTTGTCAGCTTGGAGATAAAGCAATCCATCCTCACCAGAGCTTCATAACCTGCAATAGAATCTTCCTAAATTTTAATTTTCTCTGGTGTTAGCCAGACTTCAAACCCTTCACCAGAACACACTGGCAGAAAGCATGCCAGCATTATGCATCTGAATGGGAGATGTACTATTCTGGCTCTGTTTGCACTGGCAAACACACTGTGTGGTAGAGCCACTGTGGCTCTAGGCACCTAACCGAAAATGAAGGCACCAGCATTTTAAAGTGAACAGTATGGGAACAAAAGTTAACTTTACAACTAAAACAAAGGGAGTATTTTAAATTCTTATCTTGGCTTTTGGGAGATTGACAAGTAGTTGCAACTCTATAGAGAGGCAGTTTGGAGAAGACTTACTGAAAGACTCGGTTGCTGAAAGAAAATTTAAATCAATGAAAAGGGAAAAAAATGTTCTAAAAGGTAATTTTCTCCAGAGTGATAGTATCAAGAAGACCAAAGCTTAAAACTCAGAAAGTATCTTCTGAGCATTCATTTCCACAGTCTTAAAGAAAAAAACCCATACTTAATTGCACTACTGGTAGACAAATACAAGGAAAAGCAATCCAGAACCTTACTATGACAAAATTAATGCACAGGTGGAACTACAGAAATAACTTTAAACACTAAGAGCATAGTAAATTCAAATCAGTGTAAAATGAATGTCTTAGTTCAGCACTAATATTATAGAATCACAGAGTCACAGAATATTCTGAGTTGGAAGGGACCCACAAGGATCATGGAATCCAAGCCTTACTCCTGCATAGGACCATCATCAAGAATCACATCATGTGCCTGAGAGTATCATCCAAACACTTCTTGAACTGTCAGGCTTGGTGCTGTGACCACTGCCCTAAGGAGCCTGTTCCAGTGCCCAACTACCCTCTGTAAAGAACCTTTCCCTGGTAGCCAACCTAAACCTCCCCTGACACAACTTCAGGCCATTCCCTTGACTTCTGTCACTGGTCACCACAGGGACAAGGTCAGTTCTGTGCCTCCTCTTCCCCTCACACCAAAGTTGCAGCTGCAATGACATCTCCCCTCAGTCTCCTCCAGGCTGAACAGACCAAGTACCCTCAGACACTCGTTATATGGCTTCTCCTCAAGGCCCTTCACCATCTTCATTGCCCTCCTTTGGGCACTCTCTATGAGCTTAATATCTTTCCTATATTGTGGTGCCCAAAACTACACACAATATCCAAGGTGAGGCCGCCCCAGTGCAGAGCAGAGCGGGACAAACCCCTCCCTCGCCCGGCTGGTGATGCTGTGCCTTATACCCCCCAGGACAGGGTTGGCCCTCCTGCCTGCCAGGGCACTGCTGGCTCATATTCAACTTGCCATTGACCAGGACCCCCAGGTCCCTGTCTTTGACATTCCTTTCCAGCATCTCATTCCCCAGTCTGTACAATCATCCAGGGTTGCCCCATCCCCAGCACAAAATGCGACACTTTCCCTTGTTGAACTTATACAGCTGGTGATTGCCCAGCCCTCCAATTTGTCGAGGTGTCTTTGCCGATGTCGAAGAGCACAGGGCCCAAGATGGAGTCCTGTGGAACCCCACTAGTGACAGGTCACCAGTCTGATGTCACCCCATTCACTATTACTCTCTGTGCTCGACCCATGAGCCAGTGGCTCACCTGCCACATGATATGTTTATCCAGCTGTGTGCTGGACAGTTTGTCTAGAAGGATCCTGTGAGCAACAATATTGAAAGCTCTACTGAAATCCAAAAAGGTTACTTCAGCTAGGTACAGGTGCTATTCATCTGTATGATGGTTTCATACTTTTCTGGGTTTGCCTTCAGTATGTGTGCTAAAGATGAATTCTAGGTTTTATAGCACCTATTCTTTTACTGCCCTTCTATTAAAGTTAATTACATTATATACACATCAAGAGAATAGAAAACATACATGTTTTATTGTAATAATTATTCAACAAACATCACATACTGACTGAGGACATAGTTGTTTCCTTACCTCCCTACACGCTCCTGTTATGAACTTTCGCTCTTATAACCTCTAAATAACAAAGGTAGTCCAATTAACGTGTAGGTGCTAAAACAAGTGGTGGTAGTGAGTGCTAATTTTACCATTTAGCTAATACTCAGTGGATACTTTGGTACAGTACTAAAAGCTCAATGCTGTTTGTCTTAGCATACTATTGTGATCTAAAACATAGTTGTTAGCCATTAATGGTAATAAAATCTAGTACGACTTCTAATCAGTTATTGCATTTGTGCATGCTAGTTCACCTGCATTGCCAAAAAATCAACTTGGAAATTTGCTCTTTATTTTGGTTTTCTAGTAACTAACTTTCAGTGTTACTTGAATGAAAAGACTACCTCTCCAGGCCCTAAGAAGCTTGATGGCTAGTGGTAAAAACAAGTGCTAGGTGGCTTCTTTGTTCTGTCCATGATACTAGAAAATAATAATTTATTTCTCTGCATTGCTAACGATCCCAAATACCATGGTGAAATGAAGTGTTCTTGGTGTGCATGTCTGCGTTTTTATGGTACTCACCATAAAATCTAAATAGCACTTCATGAATCTCAGGCAGATAAATTATATGCATACAAGTTGACTTCACTTACTTTGTCATGTGTGGGGGAAAATTTGTAAATGATCTGATTGATTTTGGAGTTGGAAAAAAATACAAGAAGCAAGAACGTATGAAATAAAATGACAGTGAATTTAGAAAATGGAACAGTTGCTTCAGCAGCATGTTTAGGTATGTAAATAGTTCCATTATGGTCAGTTTTCTCAATGCGAGTGCTAATTATCTTAAAGTTAGACAAATTATGTCATGAAAAGCTTTTAAAGTCATTGGCAGCCAATCAAATCATTTTCACATATGATTATTTGGAATTGAGTGCCCAGACTTAAGAAATACAGAGGAATAATGTCTTTCTCCATAATTTTTACTGTTAAGCAGTGTTACGGAGTGTTAAAAATGGATTTTGGATGATCTTTTGTTTTTAATGTATCATAGTTTTATCATTAAAACTGTTTTGGAACAGATGCTTTTCAGACTCAGAAGTACTGTGAACCTTTTTGCTGTCTTTCACATGACTAAATACTGTATGACATTACTAAGTAGCGTAAAAAATACAAAATTCATAATGAAAATTTAAAAATCTGCTTTAATTATATGGAGCTATTGAGATGTACCTGTACCCATTTTTTGCAATAGTGGACAAGTCTGTCTTTTGAAACACTTTGCAAAAAGAACTTTTACCCAAGAGTTAAGAAGATAGGACAGAGTGAGATCTCTGAAAACTTCTGTAGCTAATCCTGCATATTGAGAAGGAATCACATAATTTACACTAAGTTACGCATTGGCTTTGCATATGTTGTGTATCTGTTTATTTAGCATTACTACATACTTTTCTGATACATAATGGATATACACTTTTTTTCTGACTAAGAATCATTAGGAAAATAGTACCCAAAATGGCAGTTAGTATATCCTGACATCAAACCTGTGGTAGTTTTTGATACCCTGCATTAAGCTTGAAACAGAAAGCCATAATTTACAGATGGTAGTTGTTTTTATTTTTACTTCTCATCTAGAAAAAGATATTTTGTAAGAAATTCTTATCTCCCTTTCTGGAACAAAATACTTTGTGCCCAAATTTATGCACAAAATAAGAATGCTACATGTGGTAGTTAGTAATTTTTAAAAGTTTGCAAGATTTTGTGAAAAAGATATTTCTGTTAAGCTTATTTAAAGCTGATAGAAACTTTTAAGTACATTTGTTGTCGGTTTTTGAAGGTTTCAGCAGGACATCATCTGGCATCATCTGTTTTTCTTTTGAAGACTAACTTAGTAAGAGAAGTTCTCATAGTCCTGCTTGCTATTTGAGCTGCTAAAGATGATCACAATAGACATATGGAGATTTGTGAAGTACCTGCCCATAGTTTCCAAGGTCTTCTAGACATTTTAATGCAGTGGGAGATTTTCACTGTGTTCAGGCAAGAACTTTATCACACTTTTGCAGCTGGCATCTCCATGATGCCAACTTACATGCAGACCCAATGACTCAATAGCAAAGAATCTTGCACCAGAAAGAACTTGAATATTTACCTTGGAAAATTTTGGCCAAGTGGTTTACAAAACCTGGTGATGAAAAAATGACTTTTCTCTTGCTTTGTAGACATTTTTAAGACCTAAATTCAAGAGAATATTTTTTTCTTGAAGCTGTTGATGCTGGTCTTTGAGGCTGTTACTGCGCTTTTAAAGGAAAGTAAGATGTTAAGGTGGGTCTTCAGAGATAACAGTGTTTATGGACACATATGCCTGCAATAAGTCATGTAATGATATGAAGGCTTAGCTGTGTCATAATAAAGGTTAAAAATCAGAAAGTATAAACATCAGAATGCATCAGAATAAACAGATTAGACAAAACTTTTCCAGAAGCATAATATTTAAAGCACAAACAGGCACACAAAAAAGCTAGCTACATATTGGCAAGATGTTTTCCTCATATGTCAAAAGATCTGAAATGTACAGAAAAGTAAAAAATAACTAGACCTTCTTTTTGCAGTCCCTGTCTTAGCATGCACAAATTGATTTTTAAGTCTTTTTCAGGTACAAAAATGCTGAAATATGGTTGTATGATCTAAGGTTTATTGTGTATTCATTTAATGGCAGAAATTACTTCTCAATTATTGTAATATCTGAGCTGCTTCCCATTTGCTTTCAAAGAGTACATTTTCACACCTACCTCTACAGCCAACAGGAAAAATAGTTTGATCTCTAATGAGGTTTCTTTGTAGTTGTAAAATGGATTACTGCTGTTACTACTAGTAAATCCAAGGAGAAAGAGTTCCATTGTTGAAATCATACACAACCCTGGCACTCTTAATCAATTGCTTGCATTGCTTCTTTAGCATAGGACCTCTCACTGAGTCTTAATTCACCACTGGACAGATTCACATCTTCTATTATTGAGCGTTCTGTTTTCTTCATTTGTACCTTCTTCATGCAACTTACCATGTCTTAAGTCTGTCCACAGAGTTGGCATGGAGGCTTTTTATGCTTGCACTTATTTCGATGTACTTGACACATACAATGCTATGTTAAGCTTACTCTGTCACACTGTGTCTGCTCAAAGGCAGGAACTGGCTCTCCTCAACTGTTTGACTTCATTAACTATTCTTCACAGAACAGTTTGTGATGAGTTTGCAAATAACTGACATAACATGAAACTTTTTTCTATTCCTTCTCAGTTGCAATTCTGCAACTCACCCTCACCTTGCCTGACATGATGACTCTCAGTCCTTGTGGCAATCACACTGGACAGTTCAAACATTATTCAGTCCTTGTTTAAGCCTGTGACTTCCAGCTACACAGAACAGCTGCTTTCTTATGCACATGCTAGGGCAGTATTCCATTGGAACTGAACATCACTGTAGTGTGTTAACAATTTATTGTTTTCATTTGCAGAACTTTCTTGTGCAAAAAGAAAACAACCCAACCCAAACAAAACCACAAAAATCAACCAAAGAAAAAAAAACAACAACAAAGCAAAGTCAAAATGAAACAACCAAAGCTTGTAATTTTAAAAGATCAGGAATGATTAATGGTCTTTGCTCAGCTGAATGGAAGTTGATGAGATAGTTGTCTTAAACAGAAACAGTGAAAACAGAAGGCTTTCATATACTGCACATAAAATCAGTTTAATATATAGTGAGCAAATGCTCTAAAACATTGTGGACCACATTTTTATTTATAATTTAGGTATATTCACTTACACTGTGAACTGTAAAAAAATTTCATTTTACACTGCCCATTGTAGATTCTTATTGTGTTACATTTTTAGAGCTTCATAATGATTTTAAATAATGACAAAGTAGTTAGAGCAATTGCAATGTGCTTACAAGTGTGAACCTTTATCTCAGCGAATAAAAGTTTTTAAAAACAAACTCTTTTAGATATCCTATGATCCTGTGCCTAGCCAAGATTCTATTTCAAATTACTGACAATATTACTTGTACTATAGTTAGTCAAGTGAGTTGCAGCAAGTTACAGCAAAGCTGAGTAAATCTGGTTTTGTTCTACGTTCAACATCTTATGAATGAATTCCCACATCACTCCTCATTTACAATTCCATGAGAAATATTATCTGCTGTTGCTAGACAAATGTGAAAATGTCAGGTTTAAAGTAATCTCTCTCCTTCAGTCTTCCAGAAAGCCTGCTTGAGATTGCTCCATCAGCTCACAGTGATTCACAATAGCTCTTTCAAGGCCACATGAATATTATTGTGAAAAATGTAATGAAGTAGCACAGGACAGGAGCAACCTCTCAGCAGATTAGATTGAGCACTGCCTTACATCACCAGGTCTTTGGTGCCAGCTGGAGGCAGGGCCTCTGCCATGCTTCAGAGCGTGCTAGGATGCTGAGCATTTTCTTCCATGCAATAACTCAGTACAGACATTATCTGTCATCTATAAAAGCAGAACTCCCAATTATAACGTGAAGCATGTTAAATTCCAGACTAGTCCCATTTACTTCAGGCAGCAGCAAAATTTCAAGTAGAAGACAAAGTCAGAGGTTACAGATAGTTCTAACAAGGAGTTTGGAGGACAAAATAATCCATAGACAAGTTGTGTTTGTGACATTGTGAATGTTTGAGTCTTTATGAGATGAGAAGTGTTACTGCCTTGTCCACATGTATACAATTGTTAATCTGAGGTTCTGCTGTGTGACTCCATGCATTAAAGGTTATCTATCAGAAATAGTTATTGAACTTGCCAGAGGACTATGGAAAGCTGGATTTTAAGCTGTGTATATCCTCTGCTACAGAGAAAGCCTACCTGTATCCTTCCAAAAGAGAAGTAAATGGTGTTTCTCCCCTTTAGCTTTCTTGTCTGATCAAAGAACTTATTTTATCTTAAATGGTGAAACTCTCCCCAAGCAAAAAGCAGTACATATCCATTCTCTTCTTTTTTTTCTACAACTGTTCTTCCCTGCTAACAGATCTCTAGGCACCATCTTAGTATCTGTGTGAGAGGGAATGTTGCCAAAGTTGAGTACAAGAGGTGATAGGGATATATTCAGGCATATGAAGAGTGAGGTCTAGAATGCACCCATTCCCTACACAGCCAAGCAACCAGGGAAGAACTTCACCATCCACTCATAAAGGAAATTCTTTCTTGCTTCTGTTAAAGATTCATACCGATTAAATAAAAGATGGCACATGTTTTAATATTTTCCAGCACTTTAGATTCTGTCTCTTGCTTATAAGTACTAGTAGTACATGATACAAGGCATTGCTTTGTGTCATATGTCTTCCATGTCTCATCTAGCATTTTCTTACCTAATAGAAATGCTCACAGTGCTGGAAAGACTTAAAATAAGCAAAGAAAACATAACATTGTGAAGCTACTACATTTGTTGCTTTTTTACAGTTACTTATCTCTTATTGTGTAATCATTATGAATGTTTTAAGCATGCTGTTCAGACCAATGATGATGAATGCTGCATTAGATGTAAAAAAAAAATTCATATTTTGTACAAGTAACATTATTTTAACACTGAATAATACTGAATTTCAAGGGATATCTTCTTCAGTTGCATTTTTCCAGAGTTCACTTTCTGTTCTGGGAATATATTTCTTTTTTTTTTCATTCTCTTCAGCAGTAATAGCACTTTTATTGCTTTTTTAATTTATAATTATGTATACTATTTTTTCAAATTATGCAGTAACATCCAAATCATTATGTTTTAGGTTTACATTGTTGTGCCAGGCACCAAAAAAGCAGTAAAAATGCACAAACACTATTTTGAACAACTTAGCTGTTTAATTCACGGTACCAAAAGAGCTTTTCACTTCCTGAAATGAACATGTTGTGATAAAACTTCAGGGATACAATTTCATAACCCTTATTTCTTATTTCCTTCTTCTAAGAAGCCAAACAGTAGGTCTTCTGGGAGCACATTTCTACTACTTAACAAAGTTCAAATATCCCCTTTCTCTTTTTGAAATGCACAAGTTTGATGCTGAGCTAGAATGCAGAAAATACTGTTGTTATCCTTTAAAAATAATACTTAAAGTCAATGGTTTTGCCACTACAGTTCCATTGCCAGGTTCTTAAATTTTGCAGCTGTGACATTAATGCAGTTAGTATAGGTTACAGTTGGCAGTTTGGACTACAGAATGTGTAGCTGCATTAAAAAACATTGCGTAAGATTATGGCATTGAGGAAACAAGTAATGGAAAGCTGTTTAACATTGGTAGCAGAAATGGCCATGATCACAAGCTGAGTTCATTTGACAGTCTTAGGCAGTATTGCCACTCCTGTAGATTTAAGCACAGGTTTAGACAAGTGGCACAAATGGGGAGGAAAGGAAGGTAGAAGGAGACTATATGGTCTAAAAACTCCTTTGAGGCACTGCTCTTTCATATTTTCTCTCTTGCTCTTTTGAAAGCAACAAAACAAAATGCTTCTGCCTTTTTCTCAAATTAATATATTAGAACTCGATTGCAATGATTTGTTGCTTTTATACTTATGAATTACAAGGTAGCTACTTATAGAAAGTGTTCTCAGTATTTTAACACAAAGCATTACTAAGTAGAAAGGAGAAGAAGAAAAGGAAAGGAATGCTATTTTGTGTTCTGGAATGATCTGTATATTCAGGCTACTAACATCAGAAGTGTGCTATGGTGTGCATATGAACCTGCTGCTCATCTCATTATTTACTGCACTATAAAACTGGATATGACATGAAAAATTAAAGTTTAAATCAAACACTACCAGCACTGCACTGCTGTTGTACTTTCCCTTTTCTTCTTCAAATGAAAGTAAGGGGAATATAAAAGCACAAATAGTAGTATGTTAAAAATACTGACTAGATAAAGCAATGATGCTTTTTCCTAATCTTGATTCTTGGCAAGCTCCAATTTAACCCCGATTTAGTGTAATCTAAATCCTAACTCTGTCGGGAAACTAAGCCTCAAATTAGAAATGATAATCATGAAAATTCATGTTACCACGCTTTTCAGTCCTCTAGCCTTTTATTAATCAGTGCAAAATACATAGTTTTTCCCTTTTTAAATATTTGAATATGGAAATATGTGATTCTGTATCCTCTTTGCTTCAGAAGATTCGCATTTCTTTTCCTAAATAAATGATACCCTGCACTCAAAACACCACCTCACATGTGCTGCCTTTGTTTACATTCCCAGTAAGCAGAACAGACAGACAGACATCCAAAAGTTCAATCATAACCAAATTTGGTTATGTTCAGATGATATGCTCTTCTTTAAGCTATGACAGTGCCTGAGTAAAAATCTGAGAATAAACTCTTACTTTGAGGCATGTGTTTTCATGTAAGTGATGACTCTCCAAACTAATTCTTATTGTTTGGAAAGTCACTGTTTAAGGAGAGTGAGAGGTATTTCGTTGTTCATGTGAATGAGAGAGCACACTTTGAAGAAAGCTTGCTATGTGCAGCCTAATTTAGCAGATTTTGAGAACTGCCAAAAAGTGAAAGCTCTTTTTTCCATTTTCACAGCCTTATAAAGATATCTAATTTCACAGGCTCAGTGCACTCATTTGTTAAAACAGAGAACTTACTTAAAGCTAAATGCTAATAACAGTGAATGTCAACTTACTTAATGCAATGTGAAATTGCTGCTTCAACATTCATAGTAATGATAATTCAGTCTAAGTGGCTCCATGTTCTGTTATATAGACATTACTTTGCAATTTGCGGGGTAATTGCATAAAGAGCCACTAAACAAATTTGTTTTCTTTGCACATCTCTTCGATATATGAGGAATATTTATAAATACGTGAGTTTTGGTGGGATGGTATGGGCAGCTGTTCCCTTGAATTTTTCCTAAGCCTGATCATCTTACCAATGTTGTATTCCCTTTCCTTGTGTGGTATAATTGTGTGAAATTTAAGAGAACTCCCAACAGATACCTAGATCTACTCTTATAGTGTAGCTGTTCCCCTGCTTTACTGATGCACACCACCTCTAAGTAAATGTATTCCTCTGTATATATCAACTTTGAACAAAGGATCTGGGAAATAATTTATTGGGTGTTCATAATTACTTTTATTTGTCATAATTTACTTTGTAAAGTATTTCAGTGAGAATAATGTTTATTAACTGTCACTTTTCTGATGCTTTCTATCTTTTAAATCCAATTCAGTTTTTATTTAGGAATGGCTTTGTTTTTATTTTTCAATTCACTTATATGCTTAGTTCTTCAATAACAGTACAGAATACCAACTTCATTGAAGTGGTGATTTTAGTTTCTCCCTTAGTCTCTGATTTTACTTTTCTCAGTGCTGTATTCAGTTCAGTAGGAGGAAGAATAATTTTGAATAATACGGTCATGATGTCAAAACAGTGCAAATTATATGCTGCTGCCATCTGGAATAGTGAAAATAAAAGCTTTATTTACACTGTTCTTTGAAATAATAAACTTTATTGTGGCAGTTTATCTTCAGTATCTGTAATGTATTCTGGAAATGCTCCATGTGTGCGTTTTTATTCTGTGAGCTACAGAATGACTAAAATTTGCCTGTGGCAAAGCTATCACTGCATCTTGAAATAGTTTTTTTTCTTTCTGAATAGAATGGAGAACCACCTTCCATTTGCAAACTGAGAATAATCGGTTCTCATAGTAAGTATTCTAAGAGCCAGAGTATGTATTTAAATTAGGTGGATTACACAGATCTAACTACAGGAATGTGGAACATGGATGTTTTGATCGTGCAAATAGTTACAGAATCATAGAATCAGCTAGGCTGGAAAAGACCTCTGAGATCATCAAGTCCAACCTTTGATCTAACACTACTCTGCCTACTAGACCATGGCACTAAGTGATTTATCCAATCTTTTCTTAAACACCTCCAGGGACAGTACTCAATGACCTACCTGGGCAGCCCATTCCAATGCCCTATCATTCTTTCCATAAAGAACTTCTTTCTAATAACCAACTTAACCCTCCATTGGCACATCTTAAGCCTGTGCACTCTTGTTTTACTGCTGGTTGCCTGGGAGAAGAGACCAATCCCCACCTGGCTACAACATACTTTCAGGTAGTTGTAGAGAGTGATGAGGTCACCCCTGAGCCTCCTCTTCTCCAGGCTAAACAACCCCAGGTCTGTCAGCCTCTTCTCATAAGACTTGTGCTCCAGACCCTTCACTAGCCTTGTTGCCCTTCACTGGACCTGCTCCAGCACCTCAATGTCCTTCCTAAATTAAGGGGCCCAGAACAGGACACAGTACTCAAGGTACAGCCTCACCTGTGCCGAGTGCACAGGGAAAATCACTTCCCTGGTCCTTCTGGCCACACTATTCCTGATACAGGACAGGATCCCATTGGCCTTCTTGTCCACCTTGGCACACTGTTGGCTCATCTTGAGCTTCCTGTCAATTAGTACCCCCAGGTCCCTTTCTGCCTGGCTGCTCTCCAGCCACTCTGTGCCCAACCGGTAGCGCTGCAGGGGGTTGTTGTGGCCAAAGTGCAGGACACGGCACTTGTTAAATCTCATCCTGTTGGATTCTTCCCACCTATCCAGCCTGTCCAGATCCACTGCAGAGCCCTCCTGCCTTCCAGGAGATGACACTCCTCAACTTGGTATCATCTGCAAATTTGCTAATGGTGGACTTGATCCCCTGATCCAGATTATCAGTGAAGATATTAAACAAAACTGGGCCTAACACTGACCCCTGGGGGACACCACTAGTGCCAGCTGGATGCAGCTCCATTCACCAACAGTCTCTGGGCCCCGCTCTCCAGCCAGCTCTTAACCCAGCAGAGAGTGCCCTGGTCCAAGTCATGGGCTGACAACTTTTCCAGCATTATATTATGGGAGACAATGTCAAAGGCTTTGCTGAAGTCCAGATAGACCACATCCACAGCCTTCCCATCATCCACCAGGTGGGTCATCTGATCATAAAAGGAGATCAGGTTGTTCAGGCAGGACCTGCCCCTCCTAAATCTGTGCTGGCTGAGACTGATCCCCTGTCTGTCTTGTAGGTGCTGTGTGATGGCACTCAACATGATCTGCTCCATAACCTTGCCAGTCACTGAGGTCAGCCTGACAGGCTTGTCGTTTCCTGGATCTTCCTTCTGGCCCTTCTTGTGGATGGATGTCACACTGAGCAATTTCTAATCGTCCAGAACATCCCCTCTGAGCCAGGACTGTTGATAAATGATAGACAGCAGCTTGGTGAGCCTTTCCACCAGCTCCCTAATACCATCTGGTCCCACAGACTTATGAGGATCCCAAGGCACTAGTTGCTTCCTCCTGGATTACAGGAGGCTATTCAGCTACCTGTCCCTGTTTACTTGTTCAGGAGTTAATGTGGATTGAAGTACTTAACAGACACATTCATGAGTTTTCTTGAGAAAGTTTTCTGTCTCGTCTTGAATTCTGGTGCTATTGCCTTGCCATTATACTCCATAACCCAGAACCAAAAGTCATCACAACTTGCTTTAGGTACTTCATGTTTGCACTTCATATCAATATCATAGTAATATCTTCGTAATGCATTGTAACTGGGAAGGTTATTCACACTAACTGTCGTGATAAAATATAGTGCTGATGGTCAAAGTGATTCAGTAAGGTAGCTATGCAAAATTTAAAACAAGACCCGGTCTCTTTCTAAAAGCTGACTCTCTTTCTTGCTGCCAGCAGGGCCTGTACATAATCTGACTGTAACCTTTTATAGGAAATGTAGTCAAAATTTTTAAAAGGTATGGCACAAACACTGGATGAATGTTGCTGTCTCTCTCTTTGTTTAGCTCTGTTGTATATAAGACATGTAGGTTTATCATGAAGAATCAAAGCTTTTGTACTGGATTTGAATGAATTCCTCTTCCTTCTTTGGGACCAGATTTTGTTATACATAGTCTTGACAGTACACCTTTAGCATAGCTTGGGCAGTTCCTGAAATGGTGTGAAATTATTACATCATAAAAAGAAAAGGACTGCAACAGAATCTTTTTCCTTTAAGATGAGAGAAAACACAGTTAAGTAATGAGCAAAACAGGGTTTATGTAGTTGTGGCACAACTATGCCTTCTTCTGTCAATATTACTTAAAGGTAAGTATGTTTTCTTTTTTGGTAGAACATAATTGAACTTGTGGATATTTTCAAGGTACCACTCCATCAAAGTTACTGTTCATGCAAAAACATTGAGTTTGAGTCTATATCAGACTCAAATGCTGTTGCATTTATGAAGGCATGTATTTTATATTGTGTGTAGGTATACTGAAATCTGAAAGTAAAGGCTAATGTGCTTTTTCCAAACAAGTTTCTTGAAAGGGAAGCAATTACTCTTTGACTAAATTGGCAGCAAGGACATTGTTAACAGAACACAGAATGACAGAATTATAGAATGGGCTGGATTGAAAGAGACCTTCAAGATCATCTAGTTCTCTTTTTACTATTTAGAGAGTTGGTTGTTGTGGGGACTTTGTCCAAGGCTTTACAGAAGGCCAGATGAATGACATCTGTAGCCCTTCCCTTATCCACTGCTGTAGTCACTCCATCACAGTAGGCCACTCAGTTGGTCAGGCAGAACTTGCCCTTGGTGAATCTGTGTGGCTGCCCCTAATCACTTCCCTGTCTTCCATGTGCCTTAGCAGAACTTCTAGGAAAGTCTGTTCATGATCTTTCCAGGCACAATGGGCAGGCTGATGGGTCAGTAGCTCTCAAGGTCCTCTTTTCAACCTATTTAAAAATGTCAACAATGTTTCCTTTTTTTCAGTCATCCAGGACTTCACCTGGGTGCCATGACATTTCAAATATCATGGAAAGTGTCTTGGTAACCACATCAGCCAATTGCCTCAGGACTCTGGGACACATCATTAGATTCTAGATTTATGTACATTGAGTTTGCTCAAGTGGTTTTGAACCAGATCTTTACTTACAGTAGGAGGAATTTTGCTTCCCCAGTCCCCATGCTGTTGTCCATACACTCAAGAAGTGTGGGAAGAGAGTTTGCTGGCTGTTGAAGATTGAGGCAAAAAAAGTGCTGAGTAGCTCAGCCTTCTCATCATCTGTTGTTACGAGTTTTCCAGCATTGTTTATCAGATGGGCAAACCTTCTTTGAACTTACTTTTCTGGTTAACATATCTGTAGAGGCCTTTCATGTTACTCTAAGCATTGCTTGCCAGGTTCGATTCAACCTTCACTTTGACCTTTGTCATCCCATCCTTACACAACCAAACTTCATCTCTGTACTCTTCTCAGGTCCCCACCTGCTCTGGCTTCAACAGCCTTTGCATTTGCTTCTTTCCATTTAATTTGATCAGCTGTCAAATTAAAGCCATGTAGGTCTCTTGCTTTCCTTCCCTGATTTCTTGCCCGTTGGTATTGCCAGCTGTTGCACTGTATGGAAGACTTCCTTAAAATTTGTCAACTCTGATCTGCTCCCTTGTCCCTGAAGGCAACTTCCTAGGGGATCTATTTTCTTTAAGAGCTGGAAGTTTGCTTTCCTAAAATTCAAGGGCCTTACTTTACTCCTTACCTGACCCATATCCATCAGGACAGCAAACTGCACCAATGCATGATCACTGCACCCAGATTGCCTCCAATCTTGATGTTCCCAATTAGCTCATTTATTTGGTGTCCCTCAGATTGTATACCCTCCTGGTAGTGTTGCTGTCTGTTTCCTGGCTCAAGAAGTTATCCTTCATGCATTCCAGTAGTCTCCTGGGTTGACACCAGCCTGCTGTGCTACTTCCCCAGCAGATGTCAGGGTGCTTGAAGTCCCTGAGCAGGGCACGAGCCTGTGAGCACAATGGCTCCTATAGCTGGAGCAAGAACACTTCATCAGTAGAATCCCCTTGATCAGGGACCTATATTAAAAATGAAACCACAAGGTTTCCTTTGTTGCCTTGGTCTCTAATTCTTACCCACAGGCTTTTGATCTCATCATGGCTGTTCAGAGACAATTCTTCAAACTCCAGCCATCTCCTCATGCAGAGAGCAGCCCCTCTGCCTCTCCTCCCCACCCCTGTCTCTTCTGAACAGCCTGTAGCCCTTGATACGCTTCCTCCAGCCATGTGCCATCTAGTTTCAGTTACGGAACAAAGGTCATAGATTTCTAGCAGCACAGGGGCTTCCAGCTCCTCCTGTTTCTTGCCTGTGGTGCATGCATTGAGTGAGCATGTCAAGCAGGTTGAATACACATAGAGTTCAGAAATACTAACAACCATGATACAAAGCAAGTCAAGGCCATTGTGTATCATTCTGTCTTAAGGGCTCATGTGGTAACCCTTCTTTGTAATTGCCTTTTATGTTGTTTGAATCATACACTGGGTAAAAAACCAGTATTTGCAGAGTTCTTGCAGCAATTGGAAATTATACTAGCATACTCTAAATGCATTATTTTAATGCAAATAATGGAATGCAGCACTGTTAAGACACTTAACAAATTCAAAGAATGTGTTGTATTTCTAAATCCCTTGTATCTGTTATCTAAACAAAATATGTATTACATATATGAGTCACTAAGCGACAAGGACAGAGAAATCTGACCTTTAATGGCCTCTCAAAATGGCAGTACCAAATGGCTTTGGGAAGGTCAAGTCTGATTTAAATTGTTGATGAATTGGAAACTAATGCAGTAAAACTGAATATTACTTGGGAAGAGCAGTACTACAGTTTAGAGCCTAATGAGCATATTAATGATCAGTAAAAAATATTTTTCTATTCATCTCATGTAAAACTGTAGAAGTACCAATACATCAAAATTTTCTAGTAGTTACTTTTCTCTTACTGTGGCGGACAGACAGTTGTGCAATGATTTGATCCTCAGCTCTCTTTCATAGTGTATTTGGCGATCTGTCAAACTTGGTATATCATCAAAGTGTAAAGACAGTTTGTACAAATAATGAATAAACTTAAAAAGTGAAAGAGCAATTGACATCTTAAAAACTAAACCCACAGTGATAAGCCCTTCAATTAGAAATCTCATTATTTCCCTGGTCCATTTGATGTTGAATATTGGGGTTTATTGCCAAATACCTGAAAGCCAGGTTGGATACAAGCCACAACTGTCAAAAATTGGGTATTTGAGTCTGTTACATTGTGATGTTTCTCATGAAAATTTCATGAAGAGCATTCATTCAAAGAGATTCTATGCATAAGGCAGATGGATGGAATTTAATTGCCCTTATTAAAAATAAGAAAAGGAAACTCTACACTACTCAATTCTATTAATATTCAAGATAGATTATCTTTGTTGTACACTTAGTTATTTGCAAAAGGGACCCCAGGGTTTTCTGTATGAGCCAAGTAGAAAAGGAAAGGTCAGGTCAAAAAAATTCTATTCTGTGTCACAAGTTAAATCTTGTCAGCTAATACCAAAGTAAAGACTCTGTGTTTATAAGCAGACATGAAGCATACCTGTTGGTAGAAATACCAGTTCTGAAAAGTTATGTAAGCATACTAGGGAGTTGTACTTCCTGACCAAGGCCCTGGGATGATTGATGAATCAAGGGTGCAGCTTATTTTTTCCTGTGTTCTTCCATTTGCAGGTGGTGACGTTGAAAGAAGCAAATGGACTCACACAGCTGCATGGCTAGTGTCACCATCAAAATTTTGTGGTTTTGCTAATGGGCTGGCCTACATGGCACCAGACATGCTAAATCCAGATAGGATTTCTCCTCTTTCAAAGCAGGAAACAGGGTCTTTGGTCAAGGGCTAGTGAGGCTTATTGATAGGGCTTTAAACTAGATAAGACAGAGGAGGATATCATCAGGTTTAGTAGTGGTAAGGTCTGGGATAACATACCACCCCACTGATATTGCTTAGATGCCTGAGCCAGCAAGAGATGCCCAGAGCCTGGAGAGGGTATGCGTGTCAGTGGCATAAGACCTGGACAGCACCAAGAAATTCCATCCACTCCAGACAGAAGGTCAGCTTCTTTGTAAGCAGCAGGGGGGATAATCTAAATGCCTGTGTGCTAAACATGCGGCATGGGAAATAAAGAAGAAGAAGTAGAGATGTGTGGATGCAACCTTATTGGCATCACAGAAACACAGTGGGATGTCTCCTATGACTATCCATCATATTAGAGAAGTCATGGCTGTGCAATGAAATTCCCAGGAAAAGGGAAAATATGACCCCCACTTTAAAAATGGAAATAAGGAAGACCCAGAGAACTACAGGCCAGTCAGTCCTACCTCAGTGCATGGCAGAATCATGGAGCAGATCCTCCTGGAAACTATACTAAGGCATATGGAAAATAATAAGACATCCAGAATAATTGTTGGCAGCCAACATGGCTTCACTAAAGGCAAATCATACCTGACAAATTTGGTGGCCTTCTATGATGGCGTTATGGCAGTGGTGAACAAGGGAAGGCAGCAGAAATCATCTACCTGGATTTGTGCAAAGGGTTTGACACTGTCCTGCATGACATCCTTGTTTATAACCTTCAGAGACATAAATTTGACAGGTGGACCACTTGGTGGATAAAAGATTAGTTGGATGATGGCACTCAAAGAGTTGCAATCAACAGCTCAATGTCCAGTTGGAAAACAGTGACAACAGGTGTTCCACAGGGATTTGTATTTAGGATGAGAACTATTTAGCTTATTTGTCAGTGACACAGACAGTGGAATTGAGTGCACCTTCAGCAAGTTTGCTGATGACATCAAGCTCTGTTGTGCAGTCAACATACTGAAGGGCAGGAATTCCATCCAGAGGGATGTGGACAGACTGGGAGGTGGGCCCATGGGAAACAAGGCAAAGTAATGTACTGCACCTAAGTTGAGGCCATTCCAAACACAAATACAGGCTGAGTGGGGAATTAATTGAGACTATCTCTGGAGAGAAAGATGGGGCTGTTTTGGTTGAAAAGCTCAATATGGTGTGGCAATGTGCACTCACAGCCCAGAAAGCCAGTGACATCAAAACCTGCATCAAAAAAGGTGTGAGCAGAATGTCAAGGGAGGTGCTTATCGCCCTTTGTCTGTCCTTCTCAAAGTTGATGTGCAGTACAGCATTCAGATCTGCTGCCCACAACACAAAGAAAGACATTGACCTGTTTGAATGAGTCCACTGGAAACCCACAGGTTGATGAAGGTCTGTAACACCTCTTCTATGAAGAAAGACTGAGAGAGTTGGGGCTGTTCAGCCTGGAGAAGGAAAGGGAGACATTCTTCAGCCTTTCAGTACTTAAAGGGGGCTTACAAGGAGGATGGAGAGGAACTTTTCACAAGGGCATATAGTGATAGTAAAAGGGCATTTTCCTTAAGCTGAACGAGTGTAGGTTTATATTAGATCTAAGGAAGAAAAGCTTTACCATGGGGGTGATGAGTCACTGAAACAGATTGCCCAGAGAGGCTGTGAATGTCCCATCCCTGGAGGTGTATGATACCAGGCTTTTTGTGACTCAGAGTAATCTGGTTTAGTGGAAGAGGTCCATGGAGGTTGAAAGTATAAGATCTTTAAGGGTCCCAAACTATTCTGTGATCTTATGTGTATCTATATGCATTTGTCTTGCGCACAATCAAGTCGCTCTTGGGCAACAGCACACCCCAGGAACTATGGAGATTTATAGGCTGTACGTGCTTGCTGAATGTTTTTCAGAAAAGTCTTAAGACTTACCTAACTATGACAGTTCTTCATGAAAGAGAGTTTATGTTGAAACATCTCTCGTTGTAGTTTTATTCCCTAATTAATTACATGTCAGTAATGACCAGTCAATACATTTAATAACATGTGATTTAGAGTAAACATTGATCCTCTTTCTTGGATTATTTTTGCTTGTCATTTTTGAAAGGAAATAATAGTAATTATTTTGCAATAAAATATTTTTGGCATTGTAATGAAAATCTGGAACAAGGTGATGTATTTCAAATAGATTGTTTTAACTATGCTAACTTGATTTCTGAGAAATTGCCTGATCCCACTCTGCTTCCAGAGTTACTTGCTAACAAGTATTATGTTAAGGAGGCCGGTTGCTCTTGTTTGGTATTTCTAAATATTTCAATATTGACCACACTAGGATGATGATTTAGACCTTATCTGAGTGTTTTAATAGACACTGTTGTGTCTATGCAAGATCATTATGTCTCTGTAACTGTCATTTTAATTTTGCTAATCTGCATAGCTACCATGTTTAGAATTTCTCAGTGCTTTGCAATGGTGTAATGCGTTCATCCTCACAGCCCTTCTCTGTAGCACTATCACACCCATTTAGAGATGAACAACTGAAGTATGGGGGCAATAAATGTTAAGAGCAACAGCAGTTTAGTAATAATGGTAAAAGCAAGAAACACAACTTTGGTCTTCTGAGTCACTGGCCAGGTTCTGTACAGTATGGTTGTGTTTTCTTATGTACTTACATAATGTAAAGAAAAGGCTTCTTCCCTGTTGTTGTTAGACATTGTAGTTCAATATATCACGTAAAATAGTAAGAACTCTTGCAAGCAAAGCATCATCAATGTTGTACGTTAGTATGTCCAGTGATTATAGACTTTGTGGTATATCTTTTGTGATTAAATGCATTTTCTAAGAAAGTATAATGTTTGTAGCCATTTTTTATGAACTGTTTATTGTGTATTGGACGTTTGATCCACCAAAGTTAATTGGAAAATAATGACTGGGTGTCTGTTTTTAAAGTCCTTGTGATCAGTTCCTTTCAGTTCCTTATGTACAAACAATTAGATGACCCCTGAATGCTAAGCAGGATGGTTATTTGGGCTTTCATGCAACACTAGCTAACTAACTTGAACTTACACATTTCTTTTTCAGAGGATCAAATTCCTCGAGGTTTTCCCACCATTGATATGGGCCCACAGCTGAAGGTGGTTGAACGAACTCGTACAGCTACTATGTTATGTGCAGCCAGTGGCAATCCTGATCCTGAAATAACTTGGTTCAAAGATTTCTTACCTGTTGACACAAGCAACAACAATGGCCGCATCAAGCAGCTACGCTCAGGTAGGGTCTTGTTACTGTTTCCACCAACGCCCAGAGTTGTTCTCTCTCACTTTTTCTTTCTTTTCTTTCTCTTCCTTTTTTAAAAATTTTTATTTATAGGTAATAATTTCTCTTTCTTCTCTCCTTTTCTGTGTTACTGAGTGTGTTGTCCATGTCTGTGATGTTGTCATAGCTTTCTATATAGTCTGTCTCTATATGTTTTGCAGCTTCTGTTTACTCCACATTGCTCACTGCTGTGACTGTATTTTTTGATAATTTTTTTCTTTACTGCTTTTTGCAGTACTTGATGGATCCATTTTCTCCTCTTTCTTTCTTCTTTCCTTTTTATTTTTTTAACAAATTTATTTCAACATTGGACTTCGTTCAGAAATTGCAAGGAGTACCAATGGTTATATTCATCAAAACCAAAACCTGCATTAGACACTTCAATTTAAATTTAAAATGTATTTTGTGCTGTCTTTTCCACATTTGACTTCACCAAAGATTAGCCAGTTTGGACACATCTTCTTTCCTCTCACAAATACATAAAGCACAGTACTACTTCCAATGCAGATTTATACCTTAAAAAAAAAAATCTTTGGATAATCTATGGAATAAAGTTGGGGTTTTTTTTTGCTGGCTGAGCATTTTTCCAACACATTTAGCCACAGTAG